>NC_137822.1:30250654-30253154 GCF_963921795.1 Nannobrachium achirus | reverse complement strand
ACTTACCGTATAGATCTCAGTCTCCTTGTATGCCCGTTGTGCTGGCTCTTCAGGCTGAGGGAAGCTCCAACTGCAGAGCTCTTCACCAGTTTAACCTTTTAAGACATCATCCAAAAAGGGATGCTAGGGTTTCGTGCTCAAGGACACTCAAGTCAAGCGAGGTCTGAATGAGAAGGACACCTCTACTTCCTGAGCCACACTGCTGCCCTGTAGACCTGGTGTGCCAGGTGTGTGGCCATAATCGCTGGTTTTCAATTACAGACATCAAAGGGGGCTTGAGCCCCTGCCCCTTTTATCCATCTGTAAAAAGTGCCCTCTCCAGACCATGAATGCATTTTTTTTTTTTTTACTATGGTGATTTTTTTTTATTATGCTTAGTTCAGTGTGGTATCAACTCAAGCACCGAAAATAGCCGACCTCCAAGCTCACAACGCGTTGTGCTGCAACGCGTTGTGAGCTTGGAGGTCTGCTATTTTTGGTATTTTCAACAAAAGCCACTTTTTGGAATTTCAGACCCTGCCCCTCTTAGAAGAGAGGTACTCTTGCACACCTACTAGGACAGGTGCGTTGGAACAGTGTAATAGATACTGAGAGGAGAGAAGGAGTCCTGCACACTGTCTTCACTTATAACTTTATTCAGCAACGTTTCGGTCTCTTCAGACCTTCATCAGGCACGTTGCTGAATAAAGTTATAAGTGAAGACAGTGTGCAGGACTCCTTCTCTCCTCTCAGACCCTGCCCCTCTAACATTCTCTGCACGTCCCTGCATGAAAGGAGTTGCAGGGACAGAGTTCTCATTGGGTGCGTTTATATGCACATTCAGAATGCCATTCAGAATGAACTTATTCTGAATAGAGCTTCATTCCCAAACGTTTACATGGGACCTGAATACAAGTATCCCTCATTCCACTGTCGTTTACATGACCAAAGGATTCATTCGGAATAGAACTTTGGGCATGCGCAAAGTAGGCCTACTTCAGGTTGGAGAAGGGGGGGGGGGGGGGGACAGCAGTTCATTCCGAATGGAGCGTTTATTTGACAAATGTATCCCGATTGAAACGGCATAAACCACCTCTTCAGACCATTATTATTATATCAGGGCTATTATATCAGAGATTCTCAGCCTGTGACAGGTTGACAGGTTGGCTGACAGGAAATTGTAACAGGGCCCACAAATAATTGGCAGAACCTTTTTATTTATATTATAACATGCTCTGAAAATGCACCCGACCCACCCATCTGGCCACAGTTAATTGGTCAGATGGGTGGGCCACGAACATTTTCAAGATTTCAAGTGGGCCATGAATCCAGATGAAGTTGAGAACCACTTATGGCCCTTTTGACAAAGGGGTCTTGCACTAAAATTTAGGAATTAGACTTTTGCACATTCATTCTCAAACCACTCTTTGTACACAACCTTAAAGTTCAGCTATTTTTGACATAAAGCTGTGTGAAATACTTGCCATAAAAATAGTGGTTACAAATGTATTGATTCATTACCAGAGATCCCGTCGTCAGAGTTCTGGTCAGTTTTAGATGAATATAAAGTAGTTCCAGTGATTTGGCAGGGGCTCATGGCCCAATCATTAAAAATAGATGAATCCACAAAACTAGCGTCATTTGTATTGTTGACCCATTTCTACCAAATAGACAAACTTTCGTTCAACTTTGACCCCTCTGTCACATGGTACTATTTTTTGTGTCCAGTATCACTACGCCGCTGCAACATATTTCCCCAAAACAAGGTGCTTTGCAGTCAGCTGATCAGAACAAAACATCACTCTATATGGTAGAAATAGGCCAACAATACAAATTACGCTAGTTTTGTGGATTAATCTATTTTCAATGATTGGGCCACGCCAAATGGCCCCCACCCCATTGGAACTACTTAATATTCATTAGAAACTGACCAGAACTCTGACCACAGGACTCTGGTAATCAATTAATACATTTGTAACCACTATTTTAATGGCAAGTATTTCACACAGCTTTATGTCAAAAATAGCTGAACTAACACTTTAAGGTGGTGTTAAGCTGTTTCTGTGTCTTATGGTGAACAGTTAACAAGGTGAACAAGTTAAACATACATAGGTGGGTTACACCCAACTCAACAGAACTGACAGCTAGCTCCATGGGTAGGCATTCGAGTGACAGTTGCCAAATACCTGAGATTCTTTTGCTAGCAAAGAACAGGCCTGGACAGAGAGAGAGAGCGACAGAGAGAGAGAGAGAGAGAGAAAGAGAGAGAGAGAAAGTGAAAATTGACGCGAGAAACAGGATACATTAAATGTGACACCGCTGTGACAGATTTAGTGTATTTCAAGAGCATTGTTGTGGATCAAAAGAGCACAAAACAGAAGGAGGAAGAGAAAGGCAGTGAGGGTGGAAAAAAGAAAACAGGGAGAAAAGAAAGGCCACGTGGATCTACTGCTCACAGGCATAGCCTGTAGTTTCTGTGTGACCATAAAAAATAAACAAATGGTTGAGTCCTACACTGTCA
>NC_137822.1:30181477-30250454 GCF_963921795.1 Nannobrachium achirus | reverse complement strand
ACTGTCATCACTGGTTACTGGGTGGAGCACTGCTATTAAATGTCTTGGAGGGAGAGGGAGACAGACAGACAGACAGACAGAGAGAGAGAGAGAGAGAGAGAGAGAGAGTGAGAGAGAGAGAGAGAACACATAAACTTGAAAATAAATTAAACAGCAGACGGAGAGGGTGAGAGCAGGAAAGGAAGAAATTATGTAATAGAGAATGAAAGGAATACTTCACTAAAGAAACCACGAGAGTGTTAGAAGAAGGCGAGGAGTTATTTAAAGAACAAGTGGAGAGAAGGAGAGAAAGAGGATCAAGACAGACGCTCTAATTTGCCATGTTAGAAGAGGTAAGGTTCTATTTTTCAATGGCTGATCTTTTTGTTGACAAACATATACACATGGATAAACAAATGCACATGGCATATGGTGACACAACTATTATAGTCACACATGCATACAGTATGTGTCTGAGTCAATTAATGACAACGACTAAAATGTGTTTGGTTCCGCTTTACTACACCGTAAATTAGTGTGACTGAGGGAGTGTACACGTTTTCCCAAACAGATGGGTAATTGAACGTCATTGAATGTCAACTTTATGCTTTGAATACTGAGGATGTTGAGTGTCATAAAAGTTGTTGATCTAAGAACTCACACCTGGCCTGAGGCCATAATTTGATTGAGCTGGGTTCATGACACACCTGTGTGCATCATGCTAAATCATTGCAGCACTTACTCAAAGGGAGGCTCTGTCTGGGCAGTTGGTTCTTGTTCTAACATCTTATTTTCATGTGTCTGTCCACATTATGGTTACAATTAAGGAACAGCAAACAGCTTTATGGAAATGACTTGGAAATAAAAGAGAACTTACTTTTTGGTTCATGTGTTTAAACTTTAAAGCAGTGCTACTCAACAACAACAACCTTTGGACAAATCCCCCCTCCACAACATGCAGACCATGTAATATGCTTGTTGTGTTGCATTCATTACTGTACAACCTAACATCGGATACAATCTCTCATATTTAACAACTTGTTTACGCTACCATTGCATTAGCTCGACAACACATTATTTTGTTTAAATGTTTTAGACCGGAAAGCTACGATATCACGTATTTATGTGACTTTAGTTTATCTGTATTTTGTCAGCCAGAGATTATTTATCCTACACAGTGAAATCCCCAGAGTTCAAAAGGATTAGGGGGATGTATTCCGTTGATTTTGCTGTGTAGTAGCGATAGAACCCATTTGGTGTCGGCTTATGGATGGACATATGGGCTATACTGCCATGTGATTGAGTTTAATTTATCATTCATAATTTCATCCTTTTTTTAAATCTTTTACATCATAAAACGTCAATCATGGTCAAAGTCAACTGAGCTCTTTAGCTCACTGGGTTTAGTATATAAATCATTTCACAGTCGACGCAAACCAGGATTACACTAACAATATAATCTATCAACATTTTGAACAAGTTCAGTCACCCGAGAGAGACTTGGAGTATAACCGCTGCTCCTACACTTGGAAAGGAGTCAGCTTAGGTGGTTCAGGCATCTAGTACAGCCCCCCGAGCGCTTTCCTGGGAAGGTCCTCGATGCACGTCCCACTGGGATTAGACCCTGGGAAGACCAAAGACCAGATGGAAGGATTATATCTCCAAACTGGCTTGGGAACGCCTCGGTATACTCCCTGAGGGAGTGGAGGAAGTCGGGATAAGGAAATCTGGAAATCTCAGTTGGAACTGTGGGGGTAATCCCACGGTTGAAGATGGATGGATGTATGGAAGGACATTTTATGTTATCATCAACTCACAGCACCACTTACAATAGCTTACCTTGTTGTTGCAAACACCCAGTTTGTCACTGGTACTGGACACAGAGTAACCATTTAAAAGAAGTGTTTTACTTCAAAACACAGAAAGTGGTACAAATAGTACAACGTTTCGGCCACACATAATGGCCCTCGTCAGGTGATCACCTTAAAGGCCATCTCAACCTGCTTGATCTCATCTCATTTTATACTCGTGTCTTTCTCTGCAGAGATAAATGCTGTGAGATGAATCCAGCAGTTCGTCCAGTGATTCAAGCGGGTGATGGGAGAACTCTGTCCAGGTAGGTCGATCACACACACATACCTTCTGTATATCCTTTACCTTAACCTCTTGAACCCTATAGCATGTCTATTCTGTGGTGAACATTTGCATACACAAAAAATAGCCGATCTAGGAGCTCACAACGTACCGTAGGTCAGTATGAAACCAGTCTGAGGTTTCATTACTAAAACCAATGTTGTGCAATTTTAGTCGGAGAAGGTTGTGATCTACGGTGTCAAAGGCCTTTGGATAAGTAGAGAGGGAAGAGGGATGCACAATAATGTTTGTTGTCAAAAGCAGTTATAATGGTAAGTGTAACTAAAGTTACGGCTGTTATTGTGTTATGGTTATGGTTACTGGTTGGCTCTGAAACCAGGTTTACATTGGACGTGCTGTGTGCTTTAAGATCTGTAATTCCACCATAGGCCTATTAAGTTTTGCAATCTAACGTTAAATTGCATGTGTTGTCTTAACCCTACCAGTGCCAGCCCCTAGATGGCGCCAAAGAATGCCAGGCTTTCTCCCATAGGCGAGCGCATTAGCATCCGGGGACTCACGTTGCAGTGACGCGCGTGCTCACGTTCGTGCACGTCATGGAAAGGTCCCGGATGATAATGCTAACAGAATAGCTATTCCCATTTTGACATTTTAAAGATCATTTTTCGGCGATTTCGCCGTAAATAAACCTCGCGCCACATCCCTAAAAACACAATCCAGAGATATGGGCCTCCAAAGATGTGGTTTTTCATTGGATTCGGCGGCGATTCGCGGCTACGTTCGCGGCTCACGGCCGGCATGGCTTCCCCAGGATTTGGACCACTGGATTTTAAATTTAGGCTCAGGCTTCAGAAGGCCTCGGATCATTTTATTCATTTCATTAAAAATCCCGAACATGTTCGGGATAGGCACACTGGACTACGTTCCGGAAGCGGCGCTGAACATTCGGTGAACATTGGGGGTCTCAAAAATGTATTTTAAACCATTTTTAATGGAATATATCGTCGGACCATGTAAAATGGCTAGCTGGCTAGCGTAGGACGAGCCAGGACCACCCACGACTCTACAAGCAGCTCAGGGTAAGTCAATTAATAAAAAAAAAATTGTTTTGGATTGAACATATCCCGAACATGTTCGGGATAGGCACAGAATGAGTTAAGCTTCATGTTTCATGTGTTATTACATTGTGATGCGTGGCGTATTGTCTGGTGCATTACTAATGTAATCCATTTTCGGTTACTGCATCGTCTATTTCTCGCTTCAAATATTTTTAAAAACATTCTTGAGAGCAATGTTTAGTTGTAAATGACACTGTGTGTTTGTTTACATGGCTTTCATGTTGGATACAGCACAAAATTCACACTGTGCAGCAGGTGCTCTGAGCCGTTGATTAGGCATCGGTCTGTTATAGAGCCCAGCGGTCTGTTATCAAGAAATAACACACCCTACTTTTTGGACACTCAAAAGACTCTGGTGCCATGTAATGTTTTCATGATTATATCATCGCCAAGGGGACACTCTTCATTTATTTGGTATATTTTCTCCATGACGGATGTCATTGAATAATCTTAAAATATGTTCTTGGAATGTCAGGGGCTTGCATAAACCAATTAAGAGGAGAACGGTGCTGAGCTTTCTGAAAAAAGAGAACGTTAACTTTGCTTTCTTACAAGAGACCTATTTGGAGGAAAGTAAGGATCTGTTTAAACTAAAACATAGCTGGATTGGTGATGTCTTTATGACATCTTATGCATCTAATACCAGGGGGGTTGCTATTTTAGTCAATAAGAATGTTGCCTTCAGATCCACACATGTTATAAAAGATAAGGAGGGCAGATATGTCATTCTAAGGGGTATTTTGTTTGGCAAATCTGTATCTTTTATGAATATATACTGTCCCCCAGGATATCCCACTGGTTTCTTAGCCAAAGCATTTTCAGAGTTTGTAGAACTGAGTGCAGATTATCAATATGTGGGGGGGGATTTCAACGTTCATATGAGCCCCCTCTTGGACAAATGTCCCCCGTCTAACATACCACCCAGTGGTCGGGCTAAAACGCTTGCCTCAATATGTAATGACATTGACTTTGCTGACGTTTGGAGGACACTTAACCCCTCTTCTAAAGCATACACGTTCTTCAGTAATCCCCATAAATGTCACACACGCTTAGACTACTTTTTTGCACCTAAACGTTTGCTTAGCTCTGTAACATCATGCAAACTTGGCAGTATAATTGTGAGTGACCATGCACCTATTTATTTAGAAATCTCCTTTCGTGAGATAAATAGATTTTCTAGATCCTGGAGGTTTAACTCTACCCTCTTGAATAATGATGTATTCCTTGCTCACTTTACCTCTCAATTTAATACGTTTTATGAGGCAAATATTGGCTCTGCACCTAACCCTTCTATTATGTGGGAAACCATTAAAGTTTTTTGTAGAGGAATCATCATCTCTTATACGGCCAGCAGGCTGCAGCAGAGGACAGCACAAGAAACACAGCTGGAGGTCAGACTCCAACAAGCTGAACAGAGCTATTTGGAGACCCCTTCTAATGACAAACTGTGGCAAGTGAGTGCTGCTCGTATTGCTGTCGAATCCATGATGTCCCTGAAATCAGATAAAAGTCTTAAATTTGCCAAACAACGCTTGTATGAATCAGGGGATAAACCAGGAAAATATTTGGCTTATTTGGCAAAAAAAAGGGAAACATCACAGACCATTGTCTCAATTAAAGATCCTGCTGGCAATATTACATATGAGACTCAAGCAATTAATAATGTGTTTGCTACTTTTTATAAAAATCAATACAGATCAGAACAGAGTAATGATGCCCACCAAAATATGGATGACTTTTTCTCCAACATTAACCTCCCTGTGATCTCAGATAGGCAGAGGGCTATTCTCAACGCTCCCATCACAAAGGAGGAGATCCGTGATGCCCTTACAAAACTTCAATCTGGTAAAGCTCCTGGTCCTGACGGCTATGGATGTGAATTTCTAAAGAAGTTTCAAGATGTATTAATCGACCCCTATTTGGCCATGATAAACCATTCATTTGAAACAGGGATCCTCCCCCAGTCACTGAGGGAGGCAAATATCACAGTTAAAAAGGGGAAATGCTCTGACGAGTGCGCCTCTTATAGGCCAATCGCATTATTAAATTCTGATTTAAAATTACTGTCCAAAATATTGGCGCTACGTCTCGAACAACTACTCCCTGATATCATAGGACGAGAACAAACAGGGTTCATCATTGCTCGTAACTCCTCTGATAGCGTACGGAGACTTCTTAATATTATCCAATACATGCACAGCACTAACGAGCCCGGCCTAGTGCTGTCGCTTGACAGCGAAAAAGCGTTGGACCGGACAGGATTGAATGGCCGTATCTCTTTCATACGATGGATACTTTTGGCTTAGGCGACACATTTATCAAATGGGTTAAAATTCTATATAATGACCCTCAGGCAGCGGTCCTTACAAACGGCCTTAGATCTAAAAACTTCTCTTTGCAACGCTCTAGTCGCCAAGGTTGCCCTTTGAGTCCGCTGCTCTTCGCCATCGCCATAGAGCCGTTTGCCCAGTCTATACGCCAATCACCTGTGATTTCTGGGGTTGTTGTAGGAGAGAGAGAGCATAGAATTAATTTATATGCTGATGATGTCCTGTTATTTCTAACTAAATCAGATCTCTCTGTTCCTGGTGTTATGGATGTTATTACTAAGTTTGGATCCTTTTCAGGATATAAGATTAACTACTCCAAATCAGAGGCCATGCCACTGGGCTCCCTCCAAAACATTCCACCTGCCCCTGACCCGTTCCCATTTCGCTGGTCCCCCTCTGGCTTTGTTTATTTGGGTGTTCATATAACTCCCCTATTTGAACAAATGTATAGTGCCAACTTTACTCCCCTCATGGATATCATAAAATCTGACCTTGACCGATGGGCATCATCAGGGGCGCAGGAGGCATTTTAAAAGTGAAGGGGACACATCTGGGAGGTATGTGCGCGCGAAAAATTTTGGGGTATCCCCCCCACTTTTGGTGATACCCCCCCCACTTTTGCCCCGAGGAGGGGGGGACATATCCCCTCCACTTGAGCTGAATTACACAGTTGTTTTACGCAGATTTCAAGGCATTTTTTTTCTTGTTACTGTATCCCCCCCACAGTAACAAGAGGAAACGTAACTTAAAATGTGTTGACAAACGAAATTGCATTTCCATTATGCATCTGTTCAAAGGTACTTACATTGTTGCTTGATTTAAAGAACGACGTTATCGTTTTTTGGTTTTTTGACTGAGAATGATGTGAGACTAGCCTACACACACCAGCAGCAGGTCCAGCACCTGCAATGACGGTCTCCTTCTGCCACTGCCTGCCTGCTTGTCACTATCGCGTTGCATTAATTAAACTCATTCAGAACAGCTGAGCTGAGCTGACTGCACTGCACTGGTGGGACTGTGCCTCTGAGGGCAGTAATACGCCTTGAAATGAGAACTACTCAGGGCCCAATTAAGAAGGCGGTAATTAACGCCCGTGCTAAGGAGATACCGACTGCCGACGATCGCGTTTGACGCATGAATAACGCTCAGCAGCTGATTATGTGATTTGCGATGATCGTAATTTTGCGCTCACCACGTGAAAAATTATTCATGGGTGTGTTTTCATGGAAACGTGTGAGGAAACCGATGGCATGACCGCTGTAGGTACATTCACCAATCAGAAGCTTGTCCGTCATTCCATTTAACTGGCATAAAACCAGAGGATGGGGGGGCTAATGCTTATTCACATATCACAGTGATATCATGCTTGTAAATATCTCACACTCAATAAGGTCTGTTTTATTAGAATCGACATTGTTTGCGTATAGAGAAAAAAAGGCGAGAAAGAGAGAGAGAGAGAGAGAGAGAGAGAGAGAGAGAGAGAGAGAAGGCTATATTAATATAATACTTTTTTTTGTCACGTCCACATATCTATTTGTCTCTCTCATCTCATGCCAGCGTGTCAGTGTGACATAGGCTGGCCTTGTTGAGTGAACAATGGACGCATAGTGGCCTATTAATTAATAGGCTACGGAACGGCGGCCTCCTGCCAAAAAAAAAGGGAATCTGATGGAACCAGTAGCCTAATTAAACGAAATAAAACATATCCCACCTGATTTAGTTTGATATTGAGTACAGTAATAATAAATACATTTCATTTATTATTTAGAAATTTACATTTGTAAAATTAGACCAAAAATGACAGAGATGTAAAAGAATAGGGCTGTTTAATTACTTAATTCAGCGCCTAGGTAATGGCAGCCAGACGGCTGCTGCATGTCCTTGAACTGTAGCACATAGGCCTACTGTACATGTGTGTGTCCGAAAAAAGCATATTTAGACTTAAAAGCTGTCAACATGCCATGTATAGCCTATAGTGCTTCGAGAGCTTTTTTTCTTTTCTTATTTGGCTAAATTGGCATGACGCATCGCGATCAGCGATCACGCATCTATATGAAGCAAAGCAAAACTGCAGATTGATTCCTCATAGATCAGGCAATTATGAAGCGATTTTAAAAATTTAAAGAGCTAGCTAAACTACAGCTTCCTGTTTCAGAAGGTGGGCTAGAACTCCCCAATATAAAATGGTATCAGGTTTCCGCACAATTACGCTTCGCAGCAAAATGGTTACAGGGAGACCAGCTTTCTATTTGGCTAGATATTGAAGCTGCACAATGTGACTGCCCCCTCCGTAATCTCTTATTTCTCAAAGACCCCTCTACAGTGAAGAAACTTTGTAATAACCCAATTGTCTCCAACACACTTAAGGCATGGAGGGTTGCAAGGCTCCTAGAGGGCAGAGCCAAAGTAACATCACCTCTTACCTCTATTCAAGGGAATCCAGACTTCCCTCCTGGCCTTAATGACCCTGGGTTCAACGTTTGGAGAGATAACGGTATAACAACGTTGGGGAAATTGTTTAATGGTGCTATACTTATGTCGTTTGATCAAATACAACAAAAATATGCCCTACCTCGTAATCACCTTTTCAGATTCTTTCAAGTGAGGGATTTTATTCGCAGACGTACAACATTACTAACTAATGTAGATACCTCTCCAATTGAGAGAATATTGATGATGGATTTCACAAGGGGTTTCATTAGCACTCTCTATGGCATGTTAAGGTCTAATACAACGGTTAATACCCAAGATACTAAGAGAAAATGGGAAAGAGACCTTGGGGTTGATATTGATGACGATGTTTGGTCTGAAATATTTGAAAATGCCAAAAAACTTTCTGTGTGTAATAGGGCCTGGTCGATTCAGTTAAGAACCATACACAGATTACAGATTTCACCTAGCCTTCGCCATAAAATGAATGCTAATTTATCCCCCCTTTGCCTTAAGTGTAAGACTGAAGAAGGAGACTATATTCATTGCATATGGTCATGTCATAAGATTGAACGTTATTGGTATGATGTTGTACAAGAACTGAATGAGATCTTTAATATAGAGCTTGAACTTGACCCTTTGTGTCTGATTCTGGGACTTCCTGATAATAAGATTGTCAACAAGTTCCACAAACGTCTGTTCAATCTTTTGACCTATGCTGCGAGGAAAAATATTTTATTGTCTTGGATAAATGAAAAACCGCCAAAAAAGAGAGGCTGGGATAAAATTATCATGCAGTGCATGCCTTTGGAATATCTGACTTGCCTGCTGCGCTCTACAACCGATACCTTCTATAAAATTTGGGACCCATATTTACGCTTTATTGGTCCTCAGTTAGCTGAGACCTTGACAATAGGGTTTCTTAACAGAAGTGATGCTGCTAACCTTGATGGATAAGACAGGAACATCACTTTTTGTCTCTTTAACACCGTGGTTTTGTTTTTCATTTTGTGTACATAATGTATGTATATGAGTGTAATTCTATATGTATATTGTTATACTGTATATAATCTAAAGAAATGTACATTGATACCTGTGTCCTTTGCTTTTGCAACGTGTCTGAGCTGAGCTGTCTGTCTGTCTTGTCTTTTCTTTTTTGTCATAACTTTGAAAATCAATAAAAAATATTATTGAAAAAAAAAAAAAAATAACACACCGCTGATTTCAGCATTTGTCCAATCAGAATCAAGCATTCAACCAAGCTGTGTAATAAGTCATGGTAATGGATGGTTGGGGTATTATATTTCAGAGGGGAGTTCCTGTCTCTGCTGACCACCTACAACTGTTTTCTGAAGGACCATACTCAGCTACACCTCAGCTATTATCAGGTACAGTACAAGTACATACATTCAAACGCATCATACAATTTATTTACTTCATTAAATATGCATTGCCATACTGTACATGCTGTCTATCAGTCACGCAAACTGTTGTCTGCTGCTGACCTCCAGGCTTTTCACTAGAGCAGTGGTTTTCAACCTTTTTCATACGTCCATTAGGCCTATGTATTGGGCATTTGAGCCACTGAACACCATGTGATGAGATTTAGCTTCTCAGACCCAAGACTTGGAATATTTTGTTATTGTTGGATAAAGATTTTGTCCACAATTCCTTGTTGTATTTGGTTACCAACTCTCCATCATTTAGCTGGGGACCAACTGGAACCCCCTCAAGGACCACTGGTAGTCCCGGCAACACTGGTTGAGAATCACTGCACTAGAGGGACATGTCTGTCTGTATCTTTTGTCTTCCTGTTTCAATCTATCTCTGTATGTATGTACCGGTATGTATGTCTGTCTACCTATCTGTCTCACACCAACAGAGCGAAGGAGAGGTGGTGGTGGAAGGCTTCCTGAACATCTCCTGGGGCGTACAGAGGCCCATCAGGCTCAAGATACAGGATGACAAACAGGCACTACCCTTCACCAATGTGCTTCCCTCGTCTGATCCCAACAGTCCGGTCAGCCCTCTTGAAAACAAGAGGTGGGTGTATGTCTGTCCATAGATAGCACATTCTTTTTTCTTTTTTTTTTCTTTTTATCCCACGATTTTGCAACCCATTTTTCACCCAGTGCCAATTGACTATGTAATCCTGGGCTCTGCTCTCCCTCTGCCGTGCCTGGGGAGACAACGGACTGATCTCATGCTTCCTTCAATGCATGAGTAGTCCAAGTTGTTTCTTTTCACCTGACAGGGGGGATTTCCCCGGGATGGACATAGCGCGTGGAAGGAACACGTTATTCCAACCAGTTCCTTTCCCCTCCATCAAGCGCCACCCGGCTGGCCAGGGGGAGGCATTATTGAGACTAGGATTACTGCATGTCTTTGTGAGGGTATCAACCCTAGGAGATACGGGGAGAACATGCAAACTCCACACAGAAAGGCCCTATCGCCGACCCCACCTAGGGTGTGGGCGCTGATGATGCGGAGGGAGAAACACACCCCCAGCACCCACAGCGTCCCCCGGCGGGTTAGATAGATAGCACATTCTGTCCTCATAATCCTCTGTTGCGCTTGTGCACATAATCATTGTGGTTTTGCATTCCCTCACACATAAACACTTAAGACACAGGCTTTCCAGATTATGAGAGAATCATATTTATTTTTTTGGCGTAATGTGGTAAACTCTGAGGGAAATTATTTCAACACTTGAAATACTGAAGACAAATTACTTATTTTGAAACTGACACATTGGTTTACCTAATATGTTTACATGGTTTACCTATGGCCTTCATCATGGTCTGCTATACAAACACCACTGTGGATCGTTCTGACCTTTGGTTGACTCATCACTCGGTTCCAACTCAACAGACAAACAAGATTAAAGGGCAGCTTCATTCACAGATGTTGAACCTGAATCATCTTGTTATAGTGTAGAGATAGCTGATTACAAATGTCACATGTCCTCCAGTATGGTATAATCAAATAGGTAAAGTAGGTAAAACTGCCCTTTAAGTTTATTGCTTTGGTGTGACTTAAAATGTGAATTAAAATCACACTTTACTGCCCTAGATCGCAATGCTTGCAGCTTTAAGCATTGTATTTGTTCAAAAGATGTTTTCTTTTTGTAAGAATTATATTCTGAGACTCAATTTAAATCTCTTTCTGTATTTATTCTTTCTCATCTCTATAATCTATCTCTCCCCCCCCCTCTCTTTCCAGGGGTATGACACGTTGGGGAGAGTACGTTGACCTGCATCAAATAGATGAGATGGCAGAAACACCCCAGGAGACAGGGGTCTCCAATCACTCATCAGGTTTTTTTTCTTTCTTTTTTTTTACAGTTACAGTAATTGGCAACTAATTAATCACCCCATGGAACCATTTAAAAGAAAAAAAATTGTTGCATGACCAGCAGTGGTTCCCTATGAAGACACAAAGAGCCTGCTTTGTTCCCTAAAGAGACACAAAGAGTCTCCTCAAATTACAAAAACTAAGAAATGTCAACTCTCCATGGGGTGAGTAATCAACAGAAAAAAGTCATTTTGGTGGTGAATCCATTTAAGTTTCTATTTATTGGTTTAAAAGGTTTTAAAAATAATACTTTTTCAATCTTTTTTTATATATGAATGTTATAGTATTCATACAATCGTATTAGTAACACTGGGCCAGTATGTTTTTGTATGTTTTGACTCACATGAGCTGTAAAACGTTAATTTCATGTATTTATCTCCATGCAACTGTAGTCCCCGTCATTTATGAGTCAACCACGCTGCGCCTCGATAGGCCGAAGGCTTCGGAGCTGGAGGCGGAGTCCAACTTGTTTCGCTGTATGAGCGACGCCTCATTGGTTAAGAGGAGGAAGGGGAGGGGCAAATCGGCGGCACAGAGAGAGAGGGAAAGACAACACCGCTTCTCTATCAACGGACATTTCTATAACTATAAAGTGGGTTTTCAATGTGTCTGATATTGCATGTGTGAAACATACTGTATGAATCAGACGGTACATACCTTTTGCCATATACAGTAGTAGTTTATTTCTCTTCAGTTCTCTTCCTTTTTTACTACTCAAGTTCCTTGGTCTGTTCATCTCGTTGCTGTCTCTGTGCTGTCTGTCTTTTCTCTCTTGCTTAAGAATTAAATTGAATTACATTCGGTCGGTCTGTCTGTCTGTCTGTCTGTCTGTCTGTCTGTCTGTCTGTCTGTCTGTCTGCCTGCCTGTCTGTCTGTCTGTCTGTCTGTCTGTCTGTCTGTCTGTCTGTCTGTCTGTCTGTCTGTCAGTCTGTCAGTCTCATCACTGTCACTGTATCATCACTATATTCCAGACTTCTATCTTCACTCCATCCTATGGTACGCCCACGAAGGTTCGCATCTCCAGTAAGATGACAACTCACCAGGTGATAGAACAGCTACTCAGCAAGTTCAAGGTGTGTTTAACCAATCACTCAGCACCAGTCAAATAAACCACAATGTTTGCGCGTAAAAAGCCACTAAAGGGGAACACACACCGGCTGCGGACGGTGCGCGTCAAAGCGCGTCATGAACCTAAACCACACCGGCAGGCAAGGCGTGAACGCAGCCTGCGCACGCCTGATGCCGTCTGGTGCTACGATACACCACTGTTCTATTTCCAGGCTTTGCCACATGGTGAGATATGTGCACAGCCTGTCCGCAGCCGGTGTGTGTTCCCTTTATTTGTTTTAAGCCTAAGCTGTAAGTGTTATAACATCTGCCGCAGAAGCGTAAGGCAGTGACTGCAGCCTCACAAGCTACTTGCTACATGTTTTTGAGAGTTTTAACATGAAGGGGTGTAGGCCCAAAACCCATTGTTTGCTGCTCTTCTACAAAGTCATATTGTGTTAAGTGCCTGGGGCTCTCAAATGACAGAGGGTACGGTACACAAGGCATCACTGAACAAGTTCTTTGTACAAAGTGATCTATTTGCAAGACAAATAGTAAAACGTATCTGCTAGATGCCAGTTTCAGATTTATTAGAGTAGAGTAGCCTATAATTGGACTGATTGATTGATTGATTGATTGATTGATTGATTGATTGATTGATTGAATTTAGAAGTTTGCATAGGAACAGTTTCATGACAGTTCAGTACAGTTTCATGACAGTACCAAATCATAGTTGACATTCTTTAATGGTTATATCTGTAAAACTAATACCTTGTAGCCAACACAGGCAAGTGTTTTCACCTTTATTGTCAGATAGAGTAGTAATAAAGCCAGGGGAAGCAAATAGATAATCAATTCTTTAGAAACATTCATGTATACAAAAAAGAGAGAGTAATCAGGGGTTGACTACCTTTCAGAAACAAAGGTGAACTCATGTCTGAGAACACAAATACCAGAAAGAATAATGCTTTAACTGACCGATCAGAATCAAGTATTCATTTAGTTATTATCTTGCTTCTCACTTAATGCTACTTTATGCTCTTTGGCAGATAGAGAATGATCCTCAGGAGTTTGCCCTGTATTGTGTTCACCAGAGTGGAGGTATGTCATGTTATCTGCTGAATTACCGCAGAAAATGTCTATATTATAAACTGTTTTATGAAGAGTTGACAGTAGACACTTCCTTACTTTCTTCATAGGTGTTACCAATTATACTAATGAAGGCTCTGTTCCATTCTGGTGCATGTTGGCTCTCTAGAAACACTCTGCTATAAGAGTGGGTCTCAAAGTGTGGTCCAGGGACACTCGTGGTTCCTTGAGGGTGTTCCAAATGGCCCCTTACGGGTGTGTTTGATCATCACACATCAATATCAGTTTTACCACTTTAAACCTATATAAATCTGCTATTGAAAATAGAACTCACAACGCATTGCGATGATTTGCTCAGGCAGTCATTTTCTGCCAAGGCCCAAGCCACTTCTTCTGTTGGCCTCACCCTGTCACCAAGGACTAAAAGGAGATTCTGCCACAGATTATGTCAGTATGTGGTGCCATGATGACAGAGAGAATGTTATCATATTGTCTGTTTGCTCTCTCTCTATTTTGCTTGGTGTGTGTGTGTGTGTGTGTGTGTGTGTGTGTGTGTGTGTGTGTGTGTGTGTGTGTGTGTGTGTGTGTGTGTGTGTGTGCGTGCGTGCGTGCGTGCGTGCGTGCGTGCGTGCGTGCGTGCGTGCGTGCGTGCGTGCGTGCATTTCTATGGATGGGTGTATTTTTATTTGTGCGTGTTTTCCAGAAAGGAGGAAGTTGGGTACCAGTGACCACCCTCTGTGGGAACGGATTCTCCACGGGCCATCTGATGACATCATGAAGATCTTTCTGATGGACAGGGATGAACAGGAAGTCAGCAATGATGTGAGTGTTCTGCACTTATCTTAAAAGGGGACGAGTTTTAAGCTTAAAAGCTTAAGGGATGAGCTTTATAAGCAATAAAGCATCCCCCAGCATTCCCCCAGATCCTCTCTAAAGTCCTGTCCATACTGTCTCCGAACACCAAACATTTCGCCGGAAAGGTCCAGTTCAACAACAAAATGACGTCACTCGCAACTTCTGAAAAGCATTACCCCGAATTAGAGTTAAGTGGTTGGAGACAGTATGAACAGCCCTTTACTCTACAGCAGGGGTGTCCAAGGTGCGGCCCGGGAGCCAGTTGTGGCCCGCGGGTGATTTTTATACGGCCCACGGCTTCATTCCTAAATGGTATTATAAACGGACCACCAGCACCGTCAAACAAGAATATTTTCCCAGAGTTTAATTTGTCATGATTCCTTGTTTCCTGTTGTCTCATTAAGAAGGGGTCAAAGAAAGCCTATTTTATTGTATTTTTAAACCAAAAGTCTGGTTACATTTGGTAATGTGAAATGAGTTAACTGTTTTTTTTCAGAGCACACACCTGACAAAAGACTATTGATATTAAATATTGATGTTGATAGTTAAATAAAATCATTTAAATGCGATGCATACAGTTTGTGACTTTGTTATTGTCCGAAAATACATTATTTCAGGAGATGTAGTCGTAGCCTCGTAAACCAGACTCTCCTTTAAAAAATGGGTACACATTATTGTGTATTATTTTTTATGCTTTAACTACTGAAAAATCGTGAAAATTTCAAGTGTCTTTTGAATCCTTCAAAGGTTTTTTGAAAAACCTATGTTTCTGTGTCAGCAATCTGGCTAGACCTCGTCAAAGAAAAGGTCCTTTTCACTTAACTGGAGCTCGGTTAGTCTGTTCTTAAGAGACTACTATGTCAGAGGTTTTCATGTGAAGGACCCCCAAAATGATATGTATTTGGCCACAGACCCCCATCTCAAAATATTTAGTTCCAGGGACCCCCCCAGAAGCAAAATTTGAGTTACAAACGTTTGCTCTAAAAATACATATTATTCAAAGATTTGCACACATTTTCATGACTTTTTCAAAAATAGCAGATCTACAATCTTGTATATCTGCTATTTTTCAATAGTTAAAGCATTCAATAATCCCAGGACTAAATGGGTTAAGGCAGCAGGAGTCAGTTTAGGCTAATGTTTAGGCTTCAGTGTTTTGATATTTTCTCATGTGAAAATCTTTTGGACACCCCTGATCAAAGTATTTTGTCCCTTTTTTAAGAAACTATTATTATTATCCATGATGGTAATATTATTGTGTTTGTGCTCTGCTGTTGCTGGTCAGGTGGCCCAGTATCTCAACTTGGAGCTTCCCATTTTGGAGCAAGTCCTGCTGAAACTCAGAGAAGAGGAGAACAGAGAGATACAGAGAGTTATTAGCAAGTTAGTAACACAATAAAAACGCTACCTGAAACAAAATGCACAACTAAATGGTAAATAATAATATTTATTAATAATAATTAGTGTGGTTGCCCGAAGGGTAACACACTGTGGTTCTGGGGAAACTTTATTTTCACTAGATAAACTTTTCCGCTGCCATTGGAAATTGATGGAAACCAGATGCAATTGGAAATTGAAGGAAAAGCATTTGAGGAGTGGTGCTAGCTCGAGTATTGGTTGAGCTTCACATGACAGTTAACTTGCTGCAGAATATAGTCACGGCAACCACACTTGCACTTTCCAATTGCATCTTTCTAGTTATATAATAATAATCGAGGTGCCAACTTGCGTCTTGCGCACAAGTAGGAGGATGCCAGTGACATCACCACTGGCATCACCAGGAATGCTGGTCCCTCATTGTCTGTTAATGATGACATTGTCAGAAATGCTGGTCCCTGATTGGGCTACGGGCCTTAACAAACACACAACATACTTGCATACTTACAGCCGAACGCAGTACTTGCGCGCTCTGCTGGCCTAGTCTGATGTCCGTCTACTCTGACGTACGTCACAGCCTGGATGCCATGGTAACAGCCGCATGGTTGAACAATGCCCAAATTTGGAGATGACTGCCACCATGGTAACAGCCACATGCTCATTACTTCTGAGACTCCTACATTCAATCCCTCATATGCAAACAGTGACCACATTTGGAGATGACTAACATCACTAACTGACATCACTGACCGAAATCACTCACATCATACTGACAGTGCCCAAATTTGGAAATGACTTCATGACTGACATCGTTGATAATAACAGTACTCAAATCCGATATACCCGCGTGCTGAAACAGTGACATCACTGACTGACATCACTACAGTGCCCACATTTGGAGATGACATCACAGACTGGCCTGGACACGGAACACCATATATGGACATAAAAGACAGCCACACAGAGAGAGATAAGAGTTCTACATATAAATTAAACTAGTCCAGTGCCAGGGGGTGTGCACAGTATTATGAGGGATTGAATGTAGGAGTCTCATAAGTGATGTTGGAGAACCCAGACCGGTGCCCGTTGGGCAGAATAGTCACCATTGATGTCCAGTTGTGCAATACCCGTTGTGTCTGTCTGTCTGTGTCCCTTTTCGTGCCCATACATGAAAGGGACACCAACAGGCAAAGGACTAGTTTAATTTACCGAATGTCTGTCTGTACTCTGAAATCATAGTACTGACGTCACGTAACACCATATATGGGCATAAAAGAAAGACAGACAGTCACAGAGATAAGAGATCTCCAGGCCTGGACACAGAACACCATACAGTATATGTGCGTAAAAGAGAGCCACCCAGACAGAGACAAGAGATCTCAACATAATGTATGATCATGAAAGGGACGTAAATGGTGACTATTACAGTACTTACTTTTAAGTACTGTAATCGGCTGGGTATGTATGCCGGTGTCTCCTCTTGTTGAAAACCGTAGCCCCAATCGGGGACCTTCATCTCTGGCAACGTCATCATTAACAGCCAATGAGGGACCAGCATTCCTGGTGATGTCACTGGCATCGCCAGTGTTGATGCCAGCGGTGAGCGCACCTCATGGTGCAAGTTGGCACCTCAACAGAGTGCAGTTCTAGTAATTATTATTTTATACAAGAGTCGCTAGGAATCCACTGGGAAATTAATTCTGTCTTAACAATATATTGTGATGTCAAGTGAAGCATGACCAAAAGCTTCCCTTTTTTCACCCAGAATCGGCAAGTATATCTCGTCCTCGTCCCTGAAAACCTTTGAAGACCCTTGTCTTGATCTTTTTTACTCTGCGATTGTTCGTGCCGGCCAGCTCCGCGTCGACAGCATTGACCATGACTCCTCCCTCTGCCGTGCAGGTGTTGACGATAGCTCCTCCCTCTTGTGCACCGTTGACGACTATAGCTCCACCCTCTTCTGGCGTGGTGGTGCCGACTATAGCTCCACCCTCTTCTGGCGTGCTGGTGCCGACTATAGCTCCACCCTCTTCTGGCGTGCTGGTGCCGACTGTAGCTCCAGCCTCTACTGGCACGCCGGTGCCAACTATAGCTCCACCCTCATTTGCACCGTCGCCGACTATAGCTCCATCCTCCGGTGCGCCGTCGCCAACTGTAGGTCCTCGTCCCTGAAAACGGTTGAAGAACTTTGTCTTTAAGATCTTTTTATTACTGCGATCGATTGCGCCGGCCGGCGCCGTGCCCTCAACATAGACCATGACTCCGCCCTCCGGCGTGATGTTGCCAGCTATAGCTCCACCCTCTAGTGCTGTGTCGCCGACTATTGTTCCACCCTCTAGTGCTGTGTCCCCGACGATAGCTCTGCTCTCTTGTGCGCCATCACCGACCCTAGATCGGCCCTCTTCGTCCTCAATCCTCTGCCTGATCCTGTCGAGAGCGGCTGACAAGCTCTCGTAGCCTTTGTGCACTCTGATCTCCTCTTCCTCCTTGATGATCTCGGCCGCCAGGCCCGTGAAGACCTCTGCCACGTTGACGTTGGTCTTGCAGCTGGCTCTCACCAGAGGCATCTTCCACTTCTCGGCGAAACTCCTGGCGGCGACATCCAACGCCCCCACCGCTCCCTCCTCTTGGAGGTCGCACTTGTTGGCCACCAACAGCTTCTTGACGCCAAGGCCCACATGCCTGTCGACCTCCCTGAGCCAGGGCTTCAGGGCGTTGAAGGAAGCCTTCCGCGTCACGTCGTAGACCAGGAGGATGCCTTGGGTTCCTCGGCAGCATCTCTTTGCGATGGTCTTGAACCTCTTGTGACCGCCGGCCGTGTCCCATACCTGCAGCTTGACCACCTTGCCGTCCAGCTCTATGAACTTGCTCTTGAAGTCCACGGCGGTGGCGTTCTCGTCGAACGTGTCGTCTGCGAAGCGTGCGAGCAGACTGGTCTTTCCCACGCCGGGTTCGCCGACCAGGAGAACCTTGAACAGATGGTCATAGAACTCTATTGTGGACACCATCCTTAGACTAGGGAAATCCAGTGGTCAGAGACATTAGTAATTTAGTGGATTCTATGGTTTACCTTTTGTGTTTGTGTGAAGCATATACATGTCAAAGTGATTTCATACAATCTGGCCAGATGTTAAAAGCAGCACTGATGATGTAATTGGTATTGTAAATATGGCAAAATATGGCAGCACTTTTTTTTTTTTGCCAGACCCATGAAATGGGTAGGGCCTACATAAGCAAATGTCTGTCGGTCCGGGTTTTCTATATAAAGGGTATATATGATGATGACATGATGATGACATGCCTACAAAAGGTATGATGTCATAAATGATGATGACAGACAGGGGGTCTGGCACAACCAGGTTGACCTGGTCTAGTTTTTTTATCCCACACTTTCTTGTGACCCATTTTTTCACCCAGTGTCAATTGCTAAGTGTAATCCTGGGCGCTAATCTCCCTCTGCCAATCTGGGGAGAGCAATGAACTGCGGTCATGCTTCCTCCAATGCACGAGGAGTCCAAGCTGCTTCTTCTCACCTGACAGGTGGGAGTTTCCCCGGTGGGACATAGCACGTGGAAGGAACAGGTTATTCCCACCAGTTACTTACCCCTCATCAGGTGCCCCGGCTGACCAGTGGGAACTGGGAAGCAGTATAGAGACCAGGATTACTGCATGTTTTTTGTGAGGGTACCTACCATATAAGGGATACTGGGAGAACATGCAAACTCCACACAGAAAGGCCCTTTCGCCAACCCCACGCAGGGTATGGGCGCTGATGACAGAACACGCTCTTTCCAGACAGAGTGAGGAAAATGCAGCAAAATACATTGCTCAATCCAGGCAGTGCAGCATCTGCTTGAAATTACTTTATTGATGAGTCTACTTGATGAATGTTTTAACACTATATGCAAATCGTTGTTGTCCGTTCGGTTTGCATTTATCATTTAAAGAAATAATTTAACCAGTGAAAATAGCTGATCTACAAGCACACCATGCCTCGCGGTGCGAGGCGCTGTGTGCTTGTAGTGCGAGGCGTTGTGCGCTTGTAGATCTGATATTTTCACTAGTTTTGTGCAACGGTCTTATATGATGAGGCAGCGCTTTAATTTATGGAAACATTGCAAATTTGAAACATGGAGATACAAGGTTTCTGCTGGACAGTGACAGAATGTACCATAGCCCTACTCAATACCCTTGTAACAACATCTTGTGCCGAAATGCAAGGTTCTTGGATGAACCTCAAACTGAATGTAGTGGCAATGCTTTACCACATGATGGCAACAGTAGTCCTTAAATTACTTTCTTTTCTTTTCCTCCCCTTACACTTCCTGTGCGTATGTGTGTGTGTGTGTGTGTGTGTGTGTGTGTGTGTGTGTGTGTGTGTGTGTGTGTGTGTGTGTGTGTGTGTGTGTGTGTGTGTGTGTGTGTGCGCGTGTGTGTGTGTGCGTCAGGTACCACCACCAACACCGACTCCTCTCCCAGATTCTCAGCTGTAAGGTGTCCCCTCATATTGAGACCAGTGTTTGATGTTTGGTTCAGCTGACAGCCAGGGACAGAGACGAGACAAAAGAAGAACATTTTACATACTACACCACCATAATGAAGACGGAGAGGACACTTAACTTTAACTCTGTGCCAAAGAGAGGATATGAATTAGCAGCATCCTTTAATGCCAGAGATACAATGCCTACTACTCCTGTTCACCGATGGCTTTTAGCCACACAGTGCATTTCAGACCCAGTAACTTTAGAGGCCTGTGAAAGACATTTTACCACAAAGTGATGCACACTGCATATGCAGGAAAGTGCCTCAAGCCTGGGACCATCTCACAGTCTCTCGTAAGTAGAAAGACCACCATGAAAAAGATAACCCTTTCACTCTCTCTTTGCTTTACAGTGTGTTATTTCAGCCCAGCGGGAGGGTGTTGTTAATGGCATTGTGCAATTAAGGAAATATTTTCATCATGTAAAAGTATATTAGTGGGACTTTCCAGAGCGGAGACTTTCTTATTCTACTAACTATACAGCAGGCTGGACATGAGGAAACATGTACATTTGGTTCCAACATGAATTGTTCCTGTGTTGAAAATGTTAGCCCTACTCTTTCCAAAATTCACAAATAAAATGTAAACAAATTAAACGTACGTCAAGTAACTTATAACTTTGGTTGACAAACACTTTTTGTGTCATCAGACTGGATGATATTACTGAAAATGTGTGAGTGATAAAATGTGGGTGCTTTTTTCCAAAACAAAAAAGTGCAGATGCATCTTACTTTCTTTGTTGTTTAATGTTTAATATATTTTTTTTTTCTCTTTTTCACAAGACTGCAGACATTATTAACAGATTTGGGAGATTCTGTTGTAAATAATTCCGCATCATGGTTCATGATTAATAAATAATTGTCTTGGTCTTTATGAATCTGGATACACTTTCTCTGGATCCCTAGCACTTCGAGTTCAAGTAGTTTATTGTGCGTTACTCGCGCACGCACGCACGCACGCACGCACACACACACACACACACACACACAAGGCATTGCATTGTGATGCGTTTTCCATAGATAATGGGACATTACAATCAAGGTTCTAGTGGGAGGTCTAGATTCTAGACCTCCCACTTTGCCAATTACAGTCGGCACACACACACGCACTCACACACACACACACACACACACACACACACACACACACACATACACACACACACACACACACACACACACACACACACACACACACACACACACACTGTATTTTTGTCACACTTACACACAACAGCACACACAAGCATAAGAAACTGCTTGTAAGTGGAAAGTTCTCTCATCCTAAAAGTTAAATAATGTGGTCGGAATGGAGTGATGCATGCATGGGTAGTTTAATGGCAAGGCTCCCTAGAAGGACTTTATAAAACCAGCCTTGTATTACCAGCAGTGTTGCCAGACGTACGATAATTATCGTATTTGTACGATAATTTGACCCTCTGTACGATGTACGATCAATAATTCCAAAAATGCCCAAATGTACGATAATTTCGGCATATCATCAAAAAGAGCGTGAATTCACTATTTTCCATGCCTGCTGATCTGGGATCTGGTTTGGCTTCTCAAAATAAGCCAGGAAATCAGTCAATCTGACCCTAGATCTGTACTTGGAGGCATTAAAAACACTGGTTGCATCTTTCCAGACCAGTTTCAGGCTTTTATTTGTGTAAGCTCCAAGAAGTTGCCTGCCTCCACACAGCAAATCTGATGCGTTTTTGTCACGCAGGAGTCTAAAACGAGGTTGTTTCTTACACTAAAGACGCATTATTTGGTGAAATTACGTTTTTACGCGAGTGATTTCTCTTTTTTGGCCGTGTACGATAGTTTCATGTCAAATACGATAATTCTGAGCCTCCGGTACGATAATTCAACATTTCCCATCTGGTAACACTGATTACCAGTTACTGGAAGAAAAATATTTTACCTCTTGAACAAGGGCTGGACAAATGAGGATGAATTAAGAGTTCACTTATGGGTATTCTGTTTAACTACTTTCAACCTAACATCCCTATTTTTTATCTCAGAAGTTTGCAAAAGTAGAAGATCTACTGACAGGCTCACGACATGGTGTGTTGTGTACTTGTGCAAATGCTATTTCTGAAACCTGGCTACATCTGAAACTCTTACGTGTGCGTGGGTACTATCTTGGAGTTATGGGGAGGACCAAATGCCCCCACAAAGATAGAAAGATCGGGATAATCAAGTGAGAACTATTTGCTGGGTCTTAGGTTTCAAGAGACCACAAGAGGATAGGATGTTTTTTTAAATTGTATTACAAAGACAATAACACCACAACCATCATCATCATCTTCATCATCTTCAACACATCAAAGTCTAATGAGATGATAACAATCAAAGCTTTAGAGACACTTGTATTTTATTGGTTTTCTTCAGGTGGAGGGACTAGGGAGGTCTTCTGACAGGAGGAAGAGTCCAGTATGTGTTCGTTGTTACGAGGGTTGAAACGCACTTCGAAGTGGCACGTCAGGCGCTGTGAAGGGGTGAAAGCAGAAACAATAAAACACTTCATGACACTAGCGGTTGTAGTTGCAGCTCCAAGGACTGTTGTGAGCTTAATACCCAAGTCGTAGCTACTGTAGCATCCTGTATTTCTGGGGTGTGTAGGTCATTAAATGTCTGCATTCTGTAGGTCGTTAAATTGCGTGAGTAATGCTTTGAATTCAATGTCTGTTGCCATAGGGCATGGATGTAGTACAGGTATATAGCTATGTATACATGTAAAATCGAACCTCTGTTCGAAGTGGAGCTGTGTGTGTGTGTGTGTGTGTGTGTGTGTGTGTGTGTGTGTGTGTGTGTGTGTGTGTGTGTGTGTGTGTGTGTGTGTGTGTGTGTGTGTGTGTGTGTGTGGGTGTCTGGCCTGGCCTGAACAACAGCGCCCTCGTGTGGTCACAAAAGGTCCTGTTCAAACTCAACGGGACAGTTCTCACTTGACGGTGAGGACAGTTCTCACTTGACGGTGAGGACACACATTGCTGCCTATGGGGAGCTCTGTTCCACACAGCTCCAAAAACAAGCACAGAAGCATAGCCAGCCAAGGTATATCAATGCACAGTGTGTGCGTGTGCATGCGTGTGTACATGTACACAATCTCTGAAGCACATATTCACGAAAATATATAAGGAGCCTCACTTTTTTCCCCAGAGCACATTGGTCCAGATTGTGGCCCTCGGTCTTCAAACACTTGGTCTTTGCCAGCTCTGTGACAATCTTAAAGTTGATCATATTGGTCACCTGAGGAGAAACAAGACAGAAACCTAATGTTGTTAGTGTTAGATTATAATTTATTAGACATTAATGATAACATTGTTGTGTTCTGTATCCCTATCCCCAGGGCCAGGAGAGAGAAATTGTTTTTTTTGTCCGTCTTCGGTCAAATATCTAACGCATAACAAAATAATGAGGGATAATAAGAAATTACAATCAAGGTATGAAAAAGATAGTATTTAATTAACAGTTTCTCAGACCAGACTATCTCTTCCAATCTTTGAATGCTACAGAAAGTCTGTAATTCTGCACATTAAAAGCACAAAGGACAGGAAGGGTAGTTGACCTACGATTCACGACACAGTATCCACAAAAATGTAGTTTCTGCATTTTTCCTGTTTCCTTAGCATATGGCATAGTTTATGCTTTTTTCCTGTTACCTTAGCATATGGCAGCCTGATGTACAAATGCACCCCTTGGACATGATGCTACAGTATTACAGTATGTCACAGAAACCTTCCCACAATCCAACCCTTGATGCTATTCTATCTAACCTGAGCCTGTGCTGAAGTGATGGAGATCAGTTTGAAGTTCTTCTTGGCCTTGGAGCGGCTGTTGAACTTCTCCACAGCATAGCTAGCTGCTGCCTGAACATCTTGTGCATCTGGACTCTTGTCATGCCAGCCACCCAGACGATTGACATTCTCTATCAGAGAGAACAGACGGTCACACAACAAGGTCACATATACTGTTCACACTGTACATACACAAAATACATAACATGCCACGTCTTGATAGGGGGTGAACATCTGGCAACACAGCATTATGTGATGAATGGTCAATAGAGTGTGAACACTCAACACACAAAGACACAGACAAGAAAAACTCAAAGGAATGCTATCAGAACAGCACCGACATAATATGGAAATAGCTAGGTAATGATCCTGGAGTCAAATGGTAACTAAGACAACAAACTAAAATGTGCTTCATTCAACCTTACTGCACCGTGTAGTGTTAATTGAGAGAGTGAACATTTTTGGATGTAGGCTACTGTAGGGTGGGTGATGGCTGATTAAAAAAGTCACGCCTGGCCTGAATCAATTTAAATTTGAATTGATTTTGCCATGCACAGACTCACAGGCAGGCACTGTACAGACAGTTTGTTATATCTATTCTTGTCCTGCATCTTATTTCTGTGTGTTTGTCCACATTATGGTCACAATTAAGCCACGGCAAGCAACTTGGATATTACTTGAAACTTGCTAAAGAACCTCAGCTGTCTTGAGAGCTGTTAAAGAGTTCTGCTTTAGATGATTTGCGGTAGTCACAGAGAAACACACTGTCCTATTCACACATGGCACACACATAGAAACTGGCTTTCAATGTGTTCTTCTTTCCGATGGGTTTGTACTGCTTCAGACTCACAATTGGCAGTTTCAGCTGACTGAGTGAAACAGAACATTAGTCAAGGACATGTAGATTACATGAAATCCCACTTGCCAAACCAACTCTCTTGCTCTGCCAAACCAAAGCCTTTACCCTTTACCATCACATTATGGGGTATACAACGGGGTTTCTCAGGGGAAACAAAAAAAAAACTTTGTATTTGGAAAGCTTGACAATGAAATCTATCCTCAAGCAATACTAATGAAGTGAGGTGTATTTTGAGTAGAGTATTGGTGATTTGGTGGTGCTGGAAGATATGATCTGTGGGACAGAATGTACCCATGCAGAGTTAAAGTCCTCTGAGTTAACCAGTCAATAGACAACATTCAGCCACTAGATGTCACAATTCTTCCCAGTAACATCTATAAAGACAGCAATCATAACTTGCAACATTATAATGCAATGCTGTCTCCAATCATTTATTTTAGGGAAAAAGTGGCATACCAAATAAAACAAAAGCACACATGGATAATGGCAGCCATCAGCTTACAGAGGTAACTAAAGTAGGTACAGTAATACACAGTCCCCTCTCATCCTTCCCAAATATTAGCCTAAATAAAACAAATATATCATGATGGAGTGGACTGAACATTCTGCCCAGTCACCTATGCTAGCCAGTATAAACTAACTAATACTTTACAATTTTGGTTTGGGATATTAGATAAGTATATGTGGCTAGCATTTCTGTACCAAGCACTTTGAGTCTGACCATTATCCCAGGTGTGGCAAGCCAAAACCATGCCATTTAACGAATGGCGGCTATGCATGGGCGGTACACTGTTCTAGTGAAAGGGTTATTATGTGGGGCCTGTTATAATAAAATATCTATGGTTTTAAGTGTAAAATACTCCCAAAACCAAACTGTAAACCAATGTAGCCTGCACTGTTCCAGTCAAAATATGCCAGTGACAACTCTTTTAGCTTAGTGGCCAAACCATGCCCTTGTGACTCACTCTCCCCAACCAGACTGCCACATGAAGCCAATGGCAGAAGATGGAGTGTGAGTGAACACAATACATGTTTTATTATTTATCTAACCCTAACCCTTTTCACACAGGCACACCCAGTTGAAGAGTGAGAGTAACACTGTTTGAAACAATTTAGGAAATATTGTAATCTTTATAGATTTTCCATGCTCAGCTTTCCAGCTTTCTGTCTGTCTCTCCCGCTACACTGTCTCCCTCAGTTCCTCTCAGTTTTCCTTCTGCATGTCTCCCTCTTAGCTTTCCTTCTGCCTATGTCTCCTACATCTCCTCTCAACGTCTCAATTTCAGGTGTGTTTTTATAAGGCATATACTAAAACGAAATTATATACAAACATGACCTTTGAAAATGTACTCTGAGTTGTCCCAATATACAGTAGTAAAATAATGGACTTGGTGGAAGAAACTGGAGTTCCATCCCTTCACTCCTGCTTTTCTGTTATTTTCCACCATTGAGCCACCTTCAAGCATTATCACTTTTATTGCTATGAATTAATTTAATTCTGCGTAACAAAGTTCAGAAATCTTTAATTTGCACTTGAAAAAATGCATTCTTCTGGGACCCCTCCAAATTCTCCAAATCTGATATTTATTAATTTCCAGGGGGGGGCAGAAATATAAACATCTGAGGCAACTGAGTGGGAGACCATTTAAGGACTGTTGGTGAGAGTGTGCCCATTTCAGAATGTTACACAAGTTCTTAGTAAGAGTAATGAGCTCATGAATTGACACAGACTGACGTCCTCTCCAAGCAAACAATATGTCTGAGTAACTATGTTGCTGATGATGACATCATTGACATGGCCATGATTAATGACAGGGGGGGTTGAAATACAGGGGAGAGAGAGGTGGGGGGGGATAGGGCAAAGGTGAAATACTTTGTGATAGGGGAGACATAGAAAGAGAGTGAGAAAGAGAGAAAAATAAGGGGGAGTGTAGAGTGTAGAGTGTAGAGGGCAGGTTGTGCAAACAAAGCTATCTAGCTGGCATATGTTATATGCTAGTGAATAAAGTCTGTTTATCATTGCTGCTTTGTCTGGTGGCATTTGTCTTGTAATGGGCTTCTACCTGCCAGTGTCAAGGGATTGGCCTGGTAATATACAAAATGTCAACACACCTGTTGGATAGGAACATTCACAAGTGGAACAGCTGAATTATAGCCTAGTTCTGACTTGTTTGAGTTTAGCCAGTTCATTGAATGTCAACAGCCTTAATTTAATGTAGGCTGCAAAGAACTTTAGTGCACAATACATATACTGTAGGCATGACATCTGGTTAAGACTATTGTATGCATACTATAAAGAGATTAACTCTTAAATAAGCTTTGTTCTTCATGCAATGTATAATTATTAATATCAATCATTATGTTTTCATATGCTTTATAATAGGCTATTATTGGTGCAAATGCAGAAATAAATGTCCAGAAGCATTGTTGCTCTTAATTACCCAATCTAGATATTGGAAACTTTCCTCCCATGACATTTCTAACAATACATAAACAAAGTTTTCTGCATTGCCAGGCATGGGATGGGATGATATTAAATGCACTCTGTGTTCCATGCTCTCATTTACAGTCTCAAAACCTGTTCCCGTGTACCATTGTTAACCACTTACTGTATATTATGTAAGTGGTTGTGTGCATCTATTAAGAAAGCAGTGCCTCTATCATCAGGCACATACGCATTTCACAAAGTGCTAGGACCCCCCCAATAAATGGGTGGTTATTGAGGCCTTAAACATAACAGACACAGCTAGAACATTGTAATTATCCTGCCCTGAATACCAGCTGCGACTAAAGATATTCAACACTAGTTCTGGGCTGGTTTTGTGTACTGTTAGGTGGTCCCTGTCCTTTATTTGAGTTGCTATCAGCTGGGGGAGGCATTCCTCTCCACAATGTGTCCTCCAGGAAAGGAGAGTCACTGGCAATTTAGAGAGCCTCATGACAACATGTCACACTGAACAGCCAATATTTATTAAATGATACAATTTGGACATCAAGTGGATATAAGAATGTTGTTGCTATACTTTGTCTATTTGCAAATGTGTCTAGTCTTTCCCCATATTACTCACTGAGAGGATTTTTCAGGCTGTTCTCCATGTGAGAGGGACCTGATGTTCGACCGGTTTCTGCTCGCTGTCCTTTGTTCTACCTCTATATTATCCTATTGTTGCCATAACAACACATCAACACTTATCAGATTTTATATTGTTACGTCATATTACTCACTGACTGTGATGATTTCCTCTGCCACAGGCTGGTCCCCGAGTGAGAGCTGGATGGCTGAGAGACACAGCAGCACTGACAGATGTAGAGACATCTCGATGGCTGGAAGAATACCGAAGCACTGCGGGTCACTGTGAAACGGATCACTGCAGAAAAGAGAGGACGGAAGTAATGGGAAGGTAGAAACCCCAACCCTGTAAATTGTAATCTGTTCAGATCTGCAAACCGAGACTCGAGCTGAACTGAACAGAGTTGTACGTTGAGTTGAGTTTTGTTGATTGCAGACCGGCTCCCATAAAACCTACCTTTAAGATCCTACAGAGGTCTCTCTATGATTAGAGCCGCAGTTGGTGAAAGGGCCAGTCAAGTGGCCCCTCTGGCATGAGAGCGAAAGAGAGAGAAGGCCGGGTTTTGACTACACTTCAGAAAGAATTCTATGCTGAACACTGAACACAGTACTTGACTAGACCTACTGCTGAATGAGAGACTGAGTGAGTGAAAGAGAGAGAGAGAGAGAGGGATAGAGTGCCAGTGAATGAGGCAGTTGAGTATTTAAGCCCTGGAATGTTTAACCAGCCAGTGAAGACCACACCCACCTTCTGCCTGGCAATGACGCCACACAGCTTTAACAGCCATCAGTGGCTTTCTGCTGTGTGCGTGCGTGTGTGCGTGTGTGTGCGTGCGTACGTACATAGGTGTGTGTGTGTGTGTGTGTGTGTGTGTGTGTGTGTGTGTGTGTGTGTGTGTGTGTGTGTGTGTGTGTGTGTGTGTGTGTGTGCGTGTGTGTGTGCGCGTGTGTGTGTGTATGTGTACATTTGACAGCCATTGTAGTATCTCTGTGGACATGTGACTCCGTTTCAGCTGGTGCATTCTGTGTCAGGCTTATAGTGAGCAGAAAAAAAACAAATGCAAACTTACGTAAACAGCTCTCCAGAACATTTCATATAACCCACCTGACATAGGCTACTCTCACTTTACCAATACAATACTTATATGTCACAGAGAGGAAACAAAACAGGACGTGACATTTTGACAACACAAAAGGTCCTGAATCAATGCTATGCACATCAGTCTAGGCGTCATCATTGCATGTATGATGCATGCTTTCATTGAATTATTTCAGCTGACTGTGTGGCTGGCTGGTTGAACAATAGACAAGACACCTAACAAAATGGTGCAATCATTTTGTGCCCATTTATGGTGTTGTGGTTTAGTCCGCTGTCTCTGGATTTATATTCTCCTGCTAACCTAGGCCGCGAAATCCTCACTTCATAAGACCTGGAACGCATCCGTGTGGCGTTAGTGAACCACTTTAACCATTATTTTATGCTTTAGCTATTAAAAAATAGCAGATATGCAAGCTCACAGGCAGCGTGGCACCGAGTGCCACACTGCGAGCTTGTAGATCTGCTATTTTTGAAAAATCGTGAACATTTGTGCAACTCTTTTATTTGAATATTTCGACCCGATTCTATATATAAATGTCTCCCAAAATTACATGTATTTGGTTGCAGACCCCCATTTAAAAATATGTTGTTCCAGGGACCCCCAGAAGCAGAAATTTGAGTTACAATTGTTTGCTTTGAAAAAGATATACAGGTAGGCCTATTCAAAGATGTGCGCACATTTTCACAATTTTTTAAAAATAGCAGATATACAAGCTCACAGTGCTTGTACATCTGCTATTTTTCAATAATTAAAGCATAAAATAATTCTAAATGGGTTGATAAAAGTGATTCTCACATCAGTGATTTTCACATTCACTTTAAAATTACACCAGACCTATCTCTAGGATTCCCTCAATCCCAATTGCAAAGATCTTGTGTAGTGACGATGCTTTACCACAAGATGGCAACATTTAGCTTTAATTTATTTTATTATTTTCTGACCTTTTCCTCCCCTTACCATCACAGTCACAGATGATGTTTGGGACAGTAAAATATGTCTAGAAATATTTACCACAAACATCAATACACTGCATGTTACATGCTTTTAGTGCTACATTGTCACCAAGATTCCAGAAGAGGGCAGTCAGGATCATCCTGCGCGCCCTTTAAACATCACAAACCTCTGAACAAGAGACTACACTGTGTTAATGCAATGTATAAATGAATCCATTCCATATAGGCTAGTAAAGGCTACACATAGGCCTACAATGTATTTCTGAGAGATGGGGCATGTCCCCATCTCTCATAAACGCAAACAGTAGGCCTACAGGTCCCAAATACATATTTAAATTAAATAGGGGAATATTTACAAACCAACATTAACCTAATACATTCTCTAAAATTTCCATTTAAAAATCTTCCTTGGGGCACTCCCTCCCATGGCGAGGATTAATGGCTACTGAATGACACCAAGCACTTCATCTATCCACATTTTATACAGCTACAGCAGACATTTCGACATTTTCACATGCAGGCAAAGGTATACCAAAAAGATCTGGGACCTATGATGAGAACCTATGGTGATATGTTAGAAAGAAAGAAAGAAAGAAAGAAAGAAAGAAAGAAAGAAAGAAAGAAAGAAAGAAAGAAAGAAAGAAAGAGAGAAAGAAAGAAAGAAAGAAAGAAAGAAAGAAAGAAAGAAAAGGGGCTGTTTATTCATTTAACTACACATCTCTATGATGTCATACCACTGTTAACAAATCCTTGCTCAGCTGGCTCTCTGTATGTTTAGTGTCTTGAGACAAAACTGTAAAGAATGTAATCCTATTTACTCTCCAGATGATTGTGCCTGACAATTAAGGGCTTTGTAGGTGAGGAAGAGGAGGATTTCTGTTTTTTCTTTACAGGGAGCCAGTGAAGAGGAGCAATGTGGGAGACATGAACTCCTCTCCTATTTGGTGCCATTATTACACATGCAGCAGTGTCCTGGAGACCAATAATACAGCCTGGAGGTAACAAATATATGGACTATTCACTTTTTGAGACAGGATTTGAGACAGGATTTGTCTTAAAAGTGAAAAATGTGTGTGTGTGTGTGTGTGTGTGTGTGTGTGTGTGTGTGTGTGTGTGTGTGTGTGTGTGTGTGTGCGTGCGTGCGTGCGTGCGTGCGTGCGTGCGTGCGTGCGTGCGTGCGTGCGTGCGTGCGTGCGTGCGTGCGTGCGTGCGTGCGTGCGTCTTTGACATTTGTTTTATTCTTTATAGTGGCGTTGAATGTCGACATAAGGCCAGAGTAATATTTAACATTGCAACATTGTTTCCTCTCTCAACAGTAAACAAACCAATATAAAGTTTAAGTGTATATAGAGGGTATCTGCACATTTCTAAAGTGACAATTTAAGGACTTTTTAATAGGCCTACCTCTAAAATGACAAATTAAACATTGGCAAAATTGTTAAATATTAGAGGCAAACATTTTGAAAATAGACATGCTCACAACGCCTCGCAGCGCCCTGACACATTAGAGAGGTTATAAAGCATAGTAGTAGTGATCAGACATGTAATAGATTCCCCCACACCCCCTATAGCCTCCACAGCTACATACAAGGCCCTGCCTCTCAGCTATGCAAAGCAACACATTTAATATTATCATAGATATTAAAATTAAATAGGATCATCATGGGATAGTCGTAAATTTACTCCAACGTTGACTCAACAGACAGTTAGGTTCAAATCCTTCCTGGGGCATACCCTCATTTGGTTACACAACCTACTATAACAGTTAACGGCTACTGATGTTTTTTTCAAAGGCAATAGATTATGTTTCACCCCTTGTGTCTGTCTGTCTGTTAATCTCAATTGATCAACACCAACAGTCAATTTCTGAACCACCATCCCGCCAAACCACCAGTTCCCTCTCTGTGCCCTTAAAAAAGTAAAAATTCAACAAAAATGCCTCACGTAACTTGCATATTAGGCTCACAGCTTCGCCCCCTGTGCTCTCAGGCAGAAAGTAGGCAGAGCTATGGAGAGGCTGACCATGTAACCTTGCATCATCTTGTAAATCTGTTATTTTTGGTCCTCTACTGGCTTCTCATCGTGTGTGTGTGTGTGTGTGTGTGTGTGTGTGTGCGTGCGTGCGTGCGTGCGTGCGTGCGTGCGTGCGTGCGTGTGTGCGTGCGATCCACTGAATCGCATTGAAACGATCAGCACCAAATTCCTTGTGCATGCTACTAATAGGAAGTGAACTGTAATTCTATAATGGAAGTCAATGGGGGTTGGATCAGGCTGTAAACTCACCCAAATTTGGAATCAAACGTCATACATACTGTACAGTACATCATAGCCAGGTGACTGATGTCACATGCATGGCCACAAGAAGTACGACATCTAGGTGCAAAGCTACGCTGTTCCTATGTGGTCATCAAGATCCACGTGATCGGATGTATTTTTAAATCGAAGTGTGAAGAGCATGGTCTGGGGTGTGGTCACATCAGCTACAGCCAGCTCCTGTCCATCTGTCAGCCCCAGATCCTTCAGCGTTTTAGACAGGTTCGGCCTCGTCGCCTGTTCGATTGAAACCACACCCTGCAAATATAATGTTTTTGGCTTTCCTTCCACTTCTGCTCTTATAGAGGGTGATTTCATTTGTAGGTGGAAGTCGCTGCCAGTCAGGTAATCGAGGACCTCCTGCAGCTTAGCAGATGAAGGGAAGTGCATGTCCAGAGGTATCTGACTGCAGGCTGGACAGTCCTCATCCTCATCTCGTTCAAGCTTCAGCGTGGAGGTGTGCAGGCCGGCAGCATAATTTATAATAATGTAGTTGTCGAGCACATTGTAGGCATGTGATGCTATTTTGAATACCTCTGTTGCACAAGCAGCTGCAATAACTGCATTTATGGATGCCACCGCTGGGATTATCCTCTTTACAACACCCTGGGTAAGTCTGTAGGTGACTCCTGTGATACTGAACTCTGCTGCCCTCTCCAGACTCTTCTGGTACACCCACTGGATGTGCTCTGGGTCATCTCCGTCCAGTGCCACGCCATCTTCAAAAGGTTTCTCTTTTGGCCATAGCAGCATGCGTACATACTCCACACAATGTTCTGGCAACCGTGGCGTAGAGGCAATCGTACACATGGGGAAGTTGATCTGAGGTGGGTAAAGTGTCAGGTTGCAGTCAATGCAGGCACTCATGCCTGGCAGAATGACCTTTGCAGCGCCTTTAAAGCCTTCAGTCCCTCCATCAACGAAAGGAATGACGGAACTGGTGTCCAGGACGCCATCCTCATACTCCAGCAGTGACAGCATCATACCATTTATCCACCTCCTAGCGACTATAGAGTCTAGTCCACATACAATGGTATGGAATTGTCTGTAAAAACTCTCATCAAAGTCTTGAATTTTCTTACAATGGGGGACCACACAACAGCCAGGAATTCTATTGTTAATAAACTCAGCTGCCACCTCCGCCTTGGGCCGACCAACATCTTTAGTCCTGAAGAGAAACTGTCTGTTGAGGTTGGAGATATCAATTGTGTCCATGTCAATCACATGGATCTGACGAAAGCCTGACAAAGCCAGGTCTTTGAGGAGCTCACATCCAAGGCCACCTGCACCAACGACTAGGACTTTGAAGACCTCTAACAGAAACTGCAGTGACTCTGTGCTGGCTTCAAAGTGAGGATGCGCGAATGGCCCAGATCTCTCTAGAAACCTTCTGATGTGGTTCCATCTTCCCTCCCATTCGCCCTGATCTCCAATGCCTCCATCCACCATCATTGGCTCTTACGCAAACAACAACCCTGACTGTACCAGAACCTCTGTCTTCCTTTTACAACACCTTATATACTGTGTAGACAGACTGCAGAGCTCTGGCCTGACGTCACACACAGACTGTTGCCACGAATGATTAAAACTGTTGGATAAGTGTCACAAAGGAGAAGGTTAGCAACAATAACGGTGACTCACTGGCAATGGTTCTGTGCCGACTTGGAGTGTTTCTCTGATGTTCTCTTTTCCATTGAGAACAACCAGTATGTACAAATGTAATCATTACACTCTCAGAGTTATGGGGTACTGATTTGGGAACCCTTGAGCTAACGTGTGCCAAGGTTAACTTTCGAGGAGAAAAATAGTTAAATAATTAAAGAATAGTAAGAAGAACATAACTGGATTCTCTCAAGAGGTCAAAGCCACTAATTAGTAACTAATAATAATATAAAATAGCCTAATAATAACTAGAAAGATGCAATTGAAAATTGCAAGTGTGGTTGCCGTTAATGGGGAGCCAATGGGGAGCCAAACAGAGAGGGGGAAAAGGGTGACATCACAATATCAAGGTATATAATTATACGGGGGGAACTTTTTTTTTCTTTTTTTCATAAATGGGGAATCAGATGATGAGAAAGCTAGACAAGAACTATAGTTCAGCCAATCAGATAGGGGGAAAAGGATGACATCACAATATCAAGGTATCATAATGTCTGATTTGGTGAAGGGTTACAGCAGATGATAAGTACTTCAATGGGAAAACCCTTTGAGAAATAGGTTACATCAGATGATGAGAAAGCCATACAAATACTATATAGTCTGGTTGCCCTGCGGGACAATCACACTAACTAGAAAGGTGCGATCTAGTTGGAACTCCATATATGGAGTTGGAACTCCATATTGGGGCAAGAGTGCCATCACATTGATTACATCACTACCATGTACAACAGCACATAATGCAAACCTGGATTGGCAATCTACCAATATAGGTTGTGTGCAATATTTACACAGAAGGAATTAGAAGGTCTACTTCCAAGGGATTGAAGTTATTCAAGTGACAGATACACTGTAAATAAAGATGGGGGAAAAGAAAGGTATTGAGTTACAAATTCTTGAAATGCAGCGGAATGCAGATGATCTAAATAGCTTTGTGAGAGAACTGGACAGTTGGGAAACTGAAATAAAGGCGAAAGACGAGGAACTGAGAACAGGAAACCTTGGAGAGATTCAGAAAGACTTCCCTGCTGTGCGTAACAAGGATTATAAAAAGAAACCCAAGAAGAAATGTGTGAGCAATGCCGATACAAAGATAGAAGACATCAAGAAAACACCTAGAATAACTGACTATAGTTCATGGGATAAATTCGATGTTGATGAGGCTTTGGCAGTGATTGATAAGGATTCTAGCCCTGTTGTATCAAATGACTCTGACCCAGAGGATCTCACTATTGATCGAAAGAAAGCTCAGTCTGAGAAGGAAATGGGTAACACGTTTTTCAAAGAAGGGAAATTTGATGATGCTATTCAATGCTACACCAATGGGATGGATGCAGACCCTTATAATCCTATTCTTCCCACAAACCGTGCAGCCTGCTTCTACAGACAAAAGAAATATGCTGCATCTGAGTCCGACTGCAACTTGGCGATTGCGTTGGACAGCAAGTACTTGAAAGCATTTGCACAAAGACGAGCGGCACGATTTGCCCAGAAAAAATACAAATCTGCCTTAGAAGATAATGAAATCATTCTCAAGCATCATCCTGGAAATGTTGAAGCTCAGAATGAACTGAAGAAAATAAAAGAAGCCTTGAAACATCACGGTGGCAAAACTCCAAGTCACGTCCCACAACCAGGAGTGGAGGTCTCTGCAGTCGACCCCACGCATCAAAGACTAATAGAGGACCAGCAGAGGCGGCAGGAAGCGGTTGTACAGAAAGACAGGGGGAATGCCTATTTCAAAGACGGAAAGTATCATGAGGCTATAGAGTGCTACAGCAGAGGCATGGATGCAGATAGCACTAACGCTCTCTTACCAGCCAATCGAGCTATGTCGAATCTCAGGTTGGAAAGGTACACGGAGGCAGAGGAGGACTGCAATAAAGCAATATCCCTGGACAGAACATATTACAAGGCATTTGTCCGCAGAGCAAAAGCAAGAGTTGCTCTGGGCAAGCTCATAGAGGCCAAGGAAGATTACCAGGAGGTATTGAAACTGGAACCTGGGAACAAACAGGCACTGAATGCAGTCCGGAAACTCATCATTGACATAGGAGACAGTGGTCTTTTGGCCACACAGGACAATGTACCAAGGAGAACAATTCCATCCATCAACAAGCCACCTCACTTGCAGTCAACTAAACCACTGAGGAGAATTGTTATCGAGGAAGTCAGCAGGAAGATCTTGGTGCCCAAAGCCGTGGACTGCGTGGAGGCCTCAGACGTATCGACTACCGGTCCCCAAAACCCTGGTGTAGTCAAGGAGGGTGAGGGCTCGCCACTGTCATCATCCCCCAGTAAGATGCTAAGGATTGAGGAGCTTGCAGACATCCCTGAATGGTCACCTTTAATTGAGGAGATTGCAGACGTTCCTGCACGCTCACCTTTAATTGAGGAGATTGAAGATATCCCTGCACAGTCATCACCTTTAATTGAGGAGATTGAAGATATCCCTGCACAGTCATCACCTTTAATTGAGGAGATTGCAGACATCCCTGCACAGTCAGCTGTTGTGTTTGCCGAGCAGTTTAGTGTTGGAGGACAGGAAAAAGCAAGGAAGGAACATATCGGTTGTCCCCCAGAGATGCAAAATGCACCCTCAAATGTATCACAGGTTGTCCCGCCTCCTCCCACCAATGTCTTTCAGCTTGAAGCTGACCTCAGGAAGATTGGAAATCAGCCTGAAATTACATACAAATATCTGAGGCAAATTAAGCCAGAGGCGTATGCAAACATCTTCCAGAATTCCCTTGAACCTGACATTCTTAGTCAGCTCTTGTACACTATAAATCATTTCTTCACCAAGAATGAATCACCAACCGTCATACTGGAGATCCTCGGGAGTCTAGCAAGTGTGAGACGCTTCGACATGGCGGTTATGTTCATGTCCTCCCCAGAGAAGAAGGTTCTGCAAGAGCTGTTTGGCTTTCTTCACCAAGCCAACATGGACAAATCATCCATTGAAGCCTTGCAAAAGAAATATGGAGTGTGAGATGCTTGAATTTCACAGAAAATGTGTTCAGTATCACCCCTGGGAGCTACCGGAGATGCCAAGCCATCTCAACTATTTTGTTCATTCCAGAGATTTGACGCAAGTATAATGTTTTTGCTTTATGCAGAAAGAGAGTGGAAGCAGAACGTGTTCACCTATTCTTTCAATCGCAGGAATTCATTGTTGGTTTTGGGCTGTGCCAAATAAATACATACATTAATTAATAAATATAATATACATCAAAAAATAAATTTATAATATCAAACCTTGGTTCGAAGTGAATCGGTGAATTTTTATTCTATGCGTTCTAGAGCTATGAAATCTGTGTTCTAGATCTATACATTCTTTGTTTTAGATCTATACTTTCTATGTGCTTTAGTTCTATATTTTTATCAATTCTGAATGAATGAATGAATGATTTTGTCTGGAGGGCCAAATTGTCATGTGAAGCTTGACCAATCCTCAATTCTGCATGCACGGGACATGTATGTGACAGACAAAGTCACTCCTTGGAAGCGGCTTTCACCGCTTCAAAAAGCACTGAGTGTATGTTTAATAGACAAATGAGGTCTAACACTCTAAAGCAACAGATACGCCCATGGGAAGCAGCTCGCAACAACCCAAAATTTACAATGCCACCAATAATATGTGTCCTTGGTTTCCTTTTTTTGAGCGGTGCTAACCGCTCCTATAGACCGCTTTTTTACCAAAACTATGATGTCACAAATGATGATGACATGAGTTCGCTAGACCAATGAAACACTTCGATTCTGTTGATCTGTCCATGATGTCATAGTCACAGAGGCACTCGATTGGTTCACCCTGATTTAGAACGCGTTTAGGCCGCGTAAAATACGTCATAACGCGTTTAGGCCGCGTAAAATACGTCATAAAAAATTATTGAGCGGTGCCAACCTTGAATTTCAAAATTATATTAGATGAATATCACTTATAAGCGATAAAATAACCACACTTTTAGACAGACTGTGGAAAATCTTACAGGTTATAAATGATAGGCAGCTAATACAAGTTTAAAATACAAATGAACAGACTTTGAAAAACTAAAATATTCATCTTCTGGCCTCTTCTCGCCTCTCTGGAGGTAAATAAGGTCACTTATCATTACACTATGACACTCTTAAGCCCGTATCAGAGTGTACGGTGGAGAGCTATCCACCGGTGGAAAGCTCTCCACCTCAAGTCAGAAAATAAGTGCAGGACATCATAGTACGCCACGGTGGAGTCCTATTAACCGTGACTGACTAGTCTAGATTGACCAATCAGTGAACGAGGTGTAGAGCCTGTCTGTCTGATAGTAAAAACAGAGAGATGCGTTGGAACTCGCGGTGGAAAGCTCTCCACCGCGAGGAATGATGTAACGTTGTAGTTTCATGACTCAAAAAGACTCAAAAAGACTACACCGCGGTGTAAAGCCTTCCACCGCACAGGCGACTATGATGTCGGCTTTACAAGCTACAATCCGTAGCTTGGTCAACTAACTGATGAGAAATGACAATAAAGACTTATATAGTCTGAGCAGACCTCTAGACTGACATCATACACAACAAAAAGAATATTGCCATGCATGCCTATCAACACTGATTTGCGCAGGAATTAGTTTGTACCGCTCACTTCGCACGGGTGCGATTTTTATTTATAATAATCGTACAATATGTCACTTTTGATGAACTAAGTCACTAGCACATTGCTTTTAGAAACTGTAATTTTGTTTCTAGCATATCCATGTGCAACAGTGTATGCAGTTTGTCAACAATTTGCTATTTAGACTTATTTTCGCATTAAGGATATGGAAAATTAATAATATTTTCCAACTTCAATACAATGCAAGGAATGTTCTACTCTGGCAGGTGTAATTCTGCATCACTGCTATTTCATATTAGGCCTATATTATTTTTCCACGCACAGACCTTGTTGGCCCATCTGCTGCAGAACTGTCCACCTGTAAAATTCGTTAAAATGATTATTTTAATGAATGTGTCCATGGCAAGATGGATCCTTGTTGACGCATCATTAAAGCATCAAAGAAGACAATTATGTGTCTGCACTGTGAAATAGGTCGACATCTATTCTAAGATAGCATCAAAGCCAAAGTTGGCCATCACTAGTGTGATGTAGCTAGGCTGGGTTCTAAACAAGAAAGCAAGTGTTGTTGCACAGAAATTATGCAAAAAAACAATGCATGATTCGATTAAGAGATTGGTAGTCGACTAAGACCCATTTTGATCGATTTGTCGACTTATCGACTAATCAAGGTCAGCCCTATGGCATAAGGGACTATTAGGAGTCCACTAGTAGCCTATAGGCCTAGTACTAGGCTGTGACCCCTGGTTGAAAGCACTGTCATCCCAGAACCACATGGACTATTAAATCTTAGCTGAGATGTCTATAGGTTGTGGGGGGGGGGGGTCTATTTCTGTTGCTAGTTCTCTTCATTTGCCACCCATGGCACTGGAATGTAGATTGTACTGGCTTTGTAGTTTGCTATGACCTTTGTATGTGATTTAGTTGTTCCATAATCCAGGAAATCTGTGTATGAAAATGGATATTGATAACTGCTCCTTACAGGCACACGAGTCTGCCTAAAATGTTGCAACAACAAATTGCTGTTAGCTAGTTCCAAAAGGCAATATCTGCGCTGCCATGTTCATTATCCTAATCTTTACTCAAGTGCCTAGCTTAACCTTGCAATGAGTCACAATGACCAGCAGAGGGAACCATCACTGTATAGTAACAGGGGGAGCACAGGTCTATGTTAGAACTACTACTGTCTTCTACTACTACTACTACTACTACTACTACTAAAAGTTGTTACTACTACTACTACTACTGCTACTACTACTGGTAGCCTTTAGTAACCTTTAGAAGCCACTCACCTGCTAAGTAGGCTCTATTTATTTACTGTAGTTGGAGGTAAAGCAGTGTGTTTAGTTTGCGGGCACATCTTGCGGGGAGCACTGCCTTTTGGCCCGGCCCTGGCTGCCTTAGGTGCTCAGTAGCCTATAGTCTCCCATGGTCCAAACTGATTGACATGTCAGCAGCAGGCAGCACCAAAGACTAACAAATAAACGTAAAACCAACAGTTGAAGTTCATGCTCACTTTGCCTTGACTCGCCCTGAGCAGTTGTGGGAAAAGTACTTTAAGTAAAAGTATCAATACCATAGAAAATACCATTTGTTACAAGTAGAAGTACTGAATTCAAAATTTACTTACTTGAGTAAAAGTATAAAAGTATTGGCAGCATCAATAAGTACTTAAAGGACTTTAGGGCAAGGTCGCTTGTCGCCCTTAAGCGTCTTACTGGTAATATTAGCCTATAATTATCTGCAAAGTTTATAGTAGCCTAACTAAAGTTTTGGAGTAAAAGTACAATATTTGGATCCGATATGTAGTGGAATAGAAATACAATTATTAGAAATTGGAAATACTCAAGTGAAGTACCGCAAAATTGTACTTAAGTACATTACTTAAGTAAATGTACTTAGTTACTTTACACCAGTGGTCCTGAGTGACACCAGCTGACAGCTGTCTTTGTTTATCCTTCAAATCATGTGAGAGACTGGGTTTGGTTATCACACATCATCAACACTTCTTACAATAGTCATTTCAATAGTAGGCTATAGAGGGAAGCTTACATCATTGGTATTTCATTACTTTTTATTTTCCGCCTTTTCCATTTTACCCTTTTTCTCCCAATTTAGTATCCTGCCAATTCCCAATTTTTCGAGTCACATGTGGTCCCTGTCACTGTTAACCCCCACAGCTGGTCATGTGGGAAGAAAGAAGGGGTGTAGACAACGACATGTAATCACAGGTTTTTAACCATCAAAGGCTCGCTGACACATGGTGACAACCAACCCCATCATGGGGTTGGTTACAGTATATGGGGTTCATGGTTGTCCCTGTAGTTAAGCTATCTATGAGATTATAGAAAAGAATAGAATCAATCATCTCTATCCCTTTGTATTTGTCTGTTTGTTCAAACCATGAACGTTATTAATTCTCTAATGAGACGAGAAGAATGTCTTTATGATGAGGGCACATTGAGATAATTTGAAAATTTAAAAATAACATTTTGATTTTCCTCAGAATCAGTTCTCATTGATACCACTGAAGCATCTGCTGATGCAGGCCTTTGGCTTGACTATTGTAGCTGCCTTTAATTAACTTATCTGGTATCATACTCAATGCTTTCAGTGGCCTCGGCCTATCTGGGCTGTTTCTTAATTCTGATGGAAACCCTTTGTCCCTTAGAAGGACATCTCAATGTTGATTTCACTGGCAGGGATTGGAACTTAACTCTTAGAAATTCAAAGACAATGTCAAGGAAATTGAAAGCAAGACTAATTCAGCATTAAAACGTTAAATGAAGTCAACTTCAACAGAGTAGGGGCCTGGCGGCATCTGGTCCACATGCTGTGGAGCTGCTCAGTGATAAGGGTTAAAGCTATACTGTGTAAGTTGCTCAACTGGTGGTCTGTAGCAGTATAGCAAACCGCGGTCGCGTTTGCTTTTTTCGTCCGTTTTTCGCTCGCGGACCGGGCCGTCAGACCACCGCGTCCGCCTCGCCGAGACGCTTTCAATGAGGTCTCCCGTGTCCTTCTACGAGCAGCGGTTGGGGAGTTACATGCTAGACTCCTCCAGTGTAAACACTGCAGTGTACTTCCTGAAGGCGTGTTTCCTAAACCCACCAGAGAGCCCGGCAGTGTATGTTCTGCGCTGTGATTGGCCGGCAGTGTATAACCCTCGCTGTGATTGGCCGGTAGTGTGATGACGCAATTTTTCCGCGAAAACCGGTCCCGGGCAGGGATCATAGAAAATATATAAAGAGAAGGCTTTAGAAGCTGAAAATAACTAAAACTTTAGCGAATTAACAGCTAGGACCATTTTAAGATTTGTTTTATAAAAAAAGTTACATGGTATAACTTTAACTATGACTACTGTCCATTCAGACTTATTATCCATAGAGGGTTAATCAGTGTGGTTTGTGGACAGAACTGATGACTGCAATAATACTGTATTGTTTGTGACTGCTGTTATTAATGTTGAACTGTCTGGACTGTATATAGTCACAAATGCCATGGTGTGTTACAGTATGAAGCCAAAATACTATAGTGTAAATATTTGAGAATTTGATCAAGCTGCATTATAATATGTTTATAGCACCCCAAATCCTCTGCCCTCTTCACCTCTCACAGGTGCAGCCACCCAAACAGTTTAACATGCACATTCTACAAACTGACCAAAACAACCAAATAGAGGATTATGTGTCTTTTGGTTTAATATAACTTTGCCCGCCAGCACCAGCTGATTGTTAAGTAGGAGCAGATCATAATCCCTTACAGTAAGAATCCGCCTGCTGCCTGTCAGTGATTGACGACAGGCTCCTCCAATGAAGGAAAGGTTTACAAGATAAGCCTGTCTGGTCTAACCTCCAATGGCACAAGAGTCTAGTCCATAGCCTGGAGGGACAGTCATGCTGTGATTGGTTGTTATACGGAATGTAGTAGTAAACATTTTACAAACAAGCCATCACGCTTCTTTGGTTTAAATCCTTTTAGTTGACCTTGTATCTGAACTGAACTGTACTGTCCTGTGCTGTGCTTTTCCTTTAGTATGTAAACCTCTAATACAATATTCAATCAATCAATCAATCAATCAATCAATCAATCAATCAATCAAGCAATCAATCAAGCAATCAACATTAAGGGCAAAATAATATAAAAACAATTACATACTATAATAAAATAATTGCCGTTGATGGAATACATGAAGCCTTTCAATAACAAAAATGCAGTTATTTCAGAAGTTTGTGCAACTATAAAAAGTGATACCAAAGTTCACAGTAGGCCTTTATCTAACATATAATTTTCCGAATGTCTGTCTGTCTGTCTGAGTGTCTGTCTGTCTGAAACCGCGTTTCTCCTCAGTGGCTGGAGCAATTGTTCTGGTTCTGGCCCTGTTACAGATGTTGTCCAAAATCATGCAGATCGGTACACAGTATCTCTGTAGCCGTTAAATGGAACGGGTATTTCTTACATTGATGCTCCTACATATTAGCATGCAAGCACCAGTTAAAGTTACTTTCCATCCCTCATATACTGTGTGCACAGTGCACATCCCATAATCCACACACTGCACATCATTTCGGAGCTCATATCTTTGAACGGGTAAGGTCTAGTTTAAAGTAATGAAAGTTTTGAATAATCATGAGTCACTTCCAACAGGGCAGAGAACAGCCCTTGCAATATTCTTATTCTTGTCATGATATTTTTGTTATAATACCGTACAGAATATGCAATGATAATTGGCTAACATATTGCAGCAGGTGATGAGCAAACTAGATATCTATACTATAATTTTGCGAATGTCTGAGTGAGTGAGTGTCTGTCTGTCTCAGCGTTTCTCCTCGGTGGCTGGAGCAATTGATCTGAAATCGCATCACCATCAGCATATGAACACACCTGACATAACTGTGAAGCCCGTTTGTCACTTTCACAAATCGTATGCTGTATATTAGCATTTTTATGGTGTATCTACTATCTATTCTGCATCTAGCTTGAGGCACATCTATTATGCATCTAGCATGAGGCAAAATGTTTAACCAGCTGTGTGTGTGTGTGCGTGCGTGCGTGCGTGCAGGCAGGTGTGTGTGCAGGCGGGTGGGCGGGCGGACTGGGGGGGGAGGAAGAGGGGGGGGGGGACAGTATCTCTGTAGCCATTAAACGAAACGGGTTTCTTACATTGATGCTCCTACAGTACATCATGCAAGCACCAGTTAAAGTTACTTTCCATCCCTCATATACTGTGTGCACAGTGCACATCCCATAGCCATAACCCACACACTGCACATCATTTTGGAGCTCATATCTTTGAACGGGTAAGGGCTAGTAACATTAATCATGCATTTTTTGAGCAGTGCTCCTGGAAGGAGCTCAGCTCCAACATCAGGCTTTGTCCATATGTACGCCCAGGGTCACATTGGCACTGATACTGGGTGTGATCTTTTTATTTATTATTATCATGGTGGATGTATGCATTATTATTTAGGCAAGAATGTGATAAGGGTTAGCTAGAACATCAATTACTAACATTACATTTGCCTGGTAGCTGCTTCTTACTGTACATGTGAAATTGTTAAACAACAGTAATACAAAAGATTATGAAAAAGGTTTTACAATACATTTCCATATTCGTAGTTGCATGCCGAGCCAGCCACAGCCAGGCGGGAGGACAAGCTACTCTAACATTACCACTCAGATAGAGGGCATTTTGATAAAAAATATTTCAGATGCTAATAATAACAATTTAGTCCACAATCATTTTGGGTATTTTTTTGTCAAAGTACATTTACATATCATGAAATGTGTACTCTGCATTTACCCATCCTAACTATTAGCAGCAGTGGGTGCTAATACACTACCTAGGGAGCAGATAGAGCATACATGGGCAGGTTAATATCGGAATACTGATATATTATTGATTTCAGCTGTTATAATTCCTTTTATGTCCAATGTATTCATATTTAAGTTCATATAGTTAAAATAAGAACATATAAATGCATTTGAAATTAAATAAATGTTTTACTTTTCAGGATTCCAATTAAAACTAAAAAACTAAAAATAATTCAAGATTCCAATTAAAAAATAGTGAAGATAGCAGATCTACAAGTTCAAAACGGGTCGCGCTGTGACACATTTTGAGCTTGTAGATCAGCTATTTTTGCCTGTATATGCATTGTGGCCCTCTGGAGTGAGTGTAAAAATATAGCGGCCCTCTCCATCATCAAAGTTGCCCACCCCTGAGGTATTGTCTTGCATACGACCCTTCACCAACATACATTGGCCGGGGTTGATCGGGGCATCTTCTGATTCCCATATGTCCTCTCTACTCTTTCAGCTACGGCCAACCACAACTGCTGTATAGCGTTATATAACTAACTATGGGGTCTTGCTGTAAACCTAGTGGTCCTTTTTCCAAGAAATCAACATAATCGTTTTTCTGAAGCATTTTGTCATACATAAACAAAAGCTTGGATCAAACTGCAGAGCATCTGGCTTTGCTACTCCAAAATTGGACAGTGTATACTTTGAGCCATGCCGTCTATTTGGAGACCATAGTTCGCCCTTCTATAACAATGCAAGGGTGAAAGGAGTCAGAGATTGGGGCATTTTTTCTGAAGAAAATAACCCCCATCAGTCCTCTCAGTTACATGCTGGAGCCTGGAACAATGGAAACTCCATGGCACCATTGATGTGCAGTCAGTAAGGGACGTATGTAACACGGCACTCTCTTTTGGAGACTGCTGGAACGCCTTGTAAAAGTGACAATAATAATTTGTAACCTATAGCATTCTGTGGGCATAAGGGCACATTGGGACAGTCAAACAGTGGGAATATCCTTGCCATTATGAGTTGCTGGCAAGCTATGCCCCTGTCCCCGTGCAGCTAAAGTTGATCAAATGACCCAAGGGGTCATTTAAATACCTCAGACTCTCCATCCAGATTATGAGCTAATTGCGACCGCCAGGTCGCAGTTACTATCAAAACCTCCACCTAGGGTTGCCACCTTTCAGAAATTGAAATAAGGAACACCTCTTCCGGGCACGCGGTGCATGCGTTCCGTGCGCGTGGCACAGCCGCCGGCCGGCGAAAAAATGCAGTCCCAAACCCATGAAATGCATAGAATAGTTATAACTATAACACACAACATGGTATAACCTATATTGTTTTGCAGTTTGAAGTGGCCAATTGTTTCTAAAATATGAATAAGTTAATTTTGTATGAAATAAAGCAATGTATGAATGATTTGAACCTGGCTCTTGTATTGGGTCACTTGGTGGTCAGTAAAGAGAAGGTAGTCAAGAAACCATTAAGTTTAAAGTGCTTTATTAGCAATGAACATTTTTACTTTAGGCTGAATAGGCTTCACTAGCCTAAACCTGAGCATAGCCTATTTTATGAACATTGAACATTTTTACTTTAGGCTGAATAGGCTTCACTAGCCTAAACCTGAGCATAGCCTATTTTATAAAGTGTCTACTGTCTACAATCTACTGTCTTGACACTCGAACCAAAATTGTTCTATAGATCATAATCTACAAATTGGAGGTGAAAAATAAACTTTAACACAAATTTAAAATGAAAACCAAAAATGACATGTACATGGAACCCCACTATAGGCAGAGCGTAGAGCGCACCACAGCCTCAGCGACTGCGAGTCGCCTCACAGAAGGTCCTTCGTGCCTCTCCCTCCTTTTGCTGTCTTTTCCTGTGTTTTATTTCATTCAATTATTGTTAAATTCTGTGTTGAGGTTTGTGTGACAGACCTTTATGGGGCATTTGGTTAAATACGGAACAAACCGCGTTCCGTATTGGTTCAATACGGAACGCATCTTTTAATTGTCCAATACGGAACGATTCCGTATTATACGGAACGGGTGGCAACCATACCTCCACCGGCTGTCAGTCAGTCTGTCTGTCTGTCTGTCTGTCTGTCTGTCTGTCTGTCTGTCTGTCTGTCTGTCTGTCAGTCACACGTCACACTTTTGCCCTACTCATATCACCGCCACCGTTTCCCTGATCCATGCCAAACTTTGCACACACACACTCCTTGGTTGCCAAACCACAACCTCCACTCCTCATTTCTCACATGGCCCTCTTCTAGCGCCACCATGAGGCCGATTCTTGCGAAACACATTTTTGGACACTGCTCCTACAGATTTTGCCCTAAAATCACGCAAAGCGGTACACAGTATCTCTACAGTCATGTCATCAACATCTGTCTCATTTCCCATATTCCCTCCTGATTGGCTACCATTGCCTTCCAAAGTTTGTGTATATGACCTGACGGTCGCTTATCTCCCGATTAGGGAGTCTTACTGGTATGTATTTTGTCACAGCGAGTTCAACAGGACATTACGGCTGAAATAAACCCAGCATAATGGATACTACTTAAATTATGTCTAAGCGAGACCAGCTTAGCCAAGTAGACAGATATGTGACCATGCATAAGGAATCCAATGGACTCTATTGATATAAAAGAAATTGAGGCTTTTGGGGGGATTTGAGGAGGCAACGGGCACATCTGCAGAGCAAGTTGGAAAACAAAATCCTCTGCATGGCCTTGATATTTCGAAATTTCGTGGGCAGAGCTATGGCAGAGCAACCAATGGGACTGGGGTTTATCCGGGCGGGCGTACATGCCAGGAAAAGGGAAAAGGAGCCACTTGCGACATTGTGTGGCACACAACCTAAAACCTCGTCCTCAATGATGTAGTAACAACATTCCAGAGATGAAACCGTTTTATGACACCATAGAAATTTTGTATTATGTTCTTTGGCCACAGTATTAAAAGAGGGCCCTACTAACTGGCATCATCTCCACAGAGCTCTTAGCTCACTCAGACATAACAATTACAATTACAATTCAGGCATTTAAGCGCTTATCCAGAGTGACTTAGCTGCAAGTGTATAGGTGTCAATAGCTGCTCATCTTCATTGTTTACCCAGTATCCTATTCTTTGATGCAAGGCACCAACCTGCACAATGGGAGCAATTAGGGGTTCAGTGTCTTGCTCAAGGACACTTCGACATTCAATCTGGGGCAGCCCGGGATCGAACTGGGAACCTTGTGGTTGCCATCCGATCGCTCTCCTGGCCACTGCCGCCCCCGGATGGGACAGGAGAGAGGCTAAATGTGCTGGCTATATCCTGTCCATTGAAAGCACCAGTGCCAAGGATGCAATAAAAAATCACACCCGTGTGAACTGAGCGGTGGTCGTGGGGGGGGGGGGGGGGGGGGTGCCTGTGTGTGTGTGTGTGTGTGTGTGTGTGTGTGTGTGTGTGTGTGTGTGTGTGTGTGTCTGGCCTGGCCTGAACAACAGCGCCCCTCCCTTAACATGTGTGGTCAAAAAAGGTACACACGCACGCATACACACACGGCCACGTATAGGAGACGGTGTAACCACCGCTCAAAAAAACACTCTACAGTAGCCTACATATTGTATTTGATGTTATGCATTTTCTGCTTTTGAATGTTATCCTAGATAAAGTACTATGTTCTATCCGCCTGTGGAAATAAGCCATAGAGCTTTCTAGGGTCTCCTTTTAGTTGACCTTGTACCAGTGATTTGCGCTGTCATGAAACTATACTTTTTTCTATTGCAAACTTCTAATACATTCTTCAATCAATAAAAAAAGACTCTGTCCTGATACAATATCCTGATCATTTTAGTTTGAGTAAATCTAACACATTGTAAGTAAATACTATATTATGTGTGTGAGCGCTTTTATCATCATATTCATAACACAGACTAACCAGTGTGTAACTTGAACATGCAACAGGGGTCCGTCACTCCGACAACCAATTAGCCAATCACAAAGCGATCGTCCCTGACAACCGACCGAGCCAATCGCGGCGCAACGACGCCGTCCCTCCGGCCTATGGGACGCGACGTGAGGAGGACTGTTGCTTTTAACCCCGCGGAGTTCTCCTACTCTCCACACACCGGGCAGCCCGACAAACAAACAACCCCCGACAAAGTAGTCGAAACCATGGAAGTCAATAACAAGAAGAAAATGCCCGTTTGACTCGAGGAGACTTCCAAAGGTAGGTTTTCTTCTGGCGACATTGTGGTTTAAGCTGAGAGAGAGATGAAAATGTCCCACTCAACGTGTGGGAATGATAATGGGGGGCTGAAAAGTTTATCCAGTGCTGTGTCGGCTCTTACTACGGGACGGGGGAGCGCAGGGGAGGAGGGACGGAATACTACTGTATGTCCAATGATTCTCACATTCATGGCACTTTAACTATCCGACGTCTTTCAGACTGGGGAACTTTACTCCCAGTTATTTTGTCCAAAGTTTCCTGCATAGCCCGTTTTCCTATTTTAGAATGGGACATTTAAGCCCATAAACTGTACTGTACATACTCCAGTGTTGCTGTTTCTCCTCCTCCTCCCAGACTAGTGTGTGGAATGTGTTTAATGAGGCTTGCAACGCCTGAATAACACTTTATCAGTCTAGTGTTGTTGTTTTTGCCATGATGTAATTATAAGCTTATGTGTCTGTATGGACCTATACATGCTTTGAGGATGAATTGAATGGTGAGATTAGATTAAGCTTGGAAAAGAAATACACAAATAGAAACAAATATATATATATTTAGCTTATTTAATAGAAAATATATATATATTTAGCTTATTTTATGAGTGAACCAACAGGTTGTTTTGATGGACTATCTATCTATCTATCTATCTATCTATCTATCTATCTATCTATCTATCTCTTTCTGTTACTTTAGGGTTGAAAATGTAATTTAGATGTATTATTTAGCATGTCATTTACCGGTATTTTTGGACAGATGCTATAGGCTCATTGTCTACCTGGGACCCTTTAGTATCAATACACAGATTAATTGATATGATATTATTTTTGATAGTATATTGTATATTTATTTTTCTTGGTTTACCTGTGATCCTATTTTACAGAGGCTTTGATTGATTGATGGAAGAATTTATTAAAAGTTTGCAATAGGAAAAAGTACAGTTTCACGACAGCACAAATCACTGGTACAAGGTCAACTAAAAGGAGATCCTTGTAAGCTTTACAGCTTATTTACACAGGGACCACTTTATGTATCTCATATAACATTGAAAGACAGACAGGTGGGACAGAATACTTTGCATAGGATAACATCAATTACGAAAGCAGGAAAAAAAGGCACATTAAGTCTCTCTGCATTTGATGTATGTGAATATACATTGCTTATTGTAAGTCCGTCCCTCTAGATAAGAATCTGTCTGTCTGTCTGTCTGTCTGTCTGTCTGTCTGTCTGTCTGTCTGTCTGTCTGTCTGTCTGTCTGTCTGTCTGTCTATCCACTGTATCTATGGATTGTGAGTGTGCATGCATTAGGGATGGGACGATGATCGTTATTATCGTTTATCGTGATAAAATAACACTCACAATAATCGTAACGTGGAGTTTTACATTTATCGTGAAATTATCCTCCGTCATTCACTGGGATCAATTCACCCTTTATTTTTCCGAGCTGCATTTCTGGTACAACCCCCTATAATTCAAACAGACCTAGAAATAACATATGTACTTGATACCGCCTTTTTTTTCACTATCAAATCTCTTTACCAAAAAAATAGCTGATCTACAAGCGCACAACACCTTGCAACATAACGTGTTGTGAGCTTGTAGTTCTGCTATTTTTTTGGCAAATGTCCATGTAGATGTTGGGCATATTTTCATTCTCGTGATAATATTATCACAAATCGAAATTTCTTTGGCCACAATAATCATGACACGACATTTTCAAATCGTCCCATCTAGCATGCATGCGTGCGTACGTACGTGCGTGTGTGAGTGAGTGAGTGCGTGCGTGTGTGTAGACGTGTGTTGGGATAGGCTTAGCTCTGATTTTTGAGTGAAAGGGAGAGTGAAAGGGAGAACCCCATATCACACACATCATGGCTTTATAGATATCATTCTTTTCTGCTCTTTCACCCCCACACACACACACATGCACACACATGCGCGCGCACGCACGCACGCGTGCACGCACGCACGCACGCACGCACGCACGCACGCACGCACACACACACACACACACACACACACACACACACACACACACACACACACACACACAACCTGTTTTTGGGTGCTTTTTTTGCCTAAGCTTAGGACTGGATAACTACACGGTTATTGTGTGCATTATTCCTTTTTGTACTGCATAATAGTAATAGGACGTATACTGCCGTATACTATGATGTTCATAGTATGCAGCTGTTGTTTTGCACTGTATCTGTATCTTAACTGCTGTGTTGCCTCTGACAACTGAATATCTATCCAAACAAAAACACACAACAAAGCATTTAGATTGTGAGTCATTCAGACTACCTGTTGATGAGATAAACACCATTAGTTCTTGATCAGCAGTTTTCTGCAATCGTGATGAACAATTGCAGTTTGAACGCACTAATAAAGGTTAATGTGCCGGAACAGATAAACAAATGCACACACAACACCAAATACATGGACGCAGGAATCACAGGGTTGGTGAGAGAGAGAGAGAGGGAGAGAGAGAGAGAGAGGGGGGGGGGGGGGGGGGGTAGAGTGAGACAAACAGAGAGAGAGAGGGACATGATGTAAACCAGGGGTCTTCAACAGGGGTGTCCGGGACCCCTAGGGGGTCCTCGGAGTTACTACAGGGTGTCCTCCAAATCTTTGTGTGATAGAAACCCTTTTCTCGTTTTTTATATTAACAACTTGAACCCTAACGTCCATATTCTGAGAACTTTCGCCAAAAATAGTTGATCTACAAGCTCACAACGCCTCGCAGATCGGCTATTTTTTGCAAAGAGGTTTGGTGTAGAGGGAAAAAAAGAGCACACTAAGTACAGAGCGAAAGGTGAAGTTTATTAAATTCTGTGCCAGATGCCAAAATGGCTCCAAGGTAGCTGTGCCGAGATTTTGTATGTTTTTCTTTACTATGCAATGAAAAAAAAAGATTTTTTTTTATAATTATTTCCCCCACAGAAACAGACACAGTTGTTGTGATTCAGTGGCAAAAAGAATTTTGGGAATCGGACAAATGGTTCCAGAGATAGAGCTGTTTGAATGAAAAAAAGTGTCCATCCACTAGAATGGACACACATGAACACACATTTTCTCAATCAGCTAAACGAGGGAGCGAACACACAAACAGAGAAAAGCATCTCTCTGATCTCAGGTCATTTTGATATCTTTAGAAAAAAGAAAAAAAAATGATTTTTTTTTTTTTTTCTATGTAAAAAACACAAAAACCGTCATAAGCCGTCATTGGCACACAGGGCTATTGGAAAAAAACGTCATAAGCAGTCATTGGCACAGAATGAGTTAAGTATTGACGGCTCAAGTGGTTACATATCTGATAACACGAATTGACATGAATCCAAAATACACTGATGATTGTGCTGTCAAACGATGAAACCATATGGAATCTGGGGGTCCCTGCTTCATCTCTCTCTCAACTAAGGGGTCCTTGGCCTGAAAACGTTGAAGACACCCTGGTGTAAACCAATGGAGACAGGCAGAGGACGGCGCCTGAGAGAGTATAAAGAGAGCAAGAGAAAGGGGGACAGATGGGGAGAGAGAGAGAGAGAGAGGGAGAATTTGACTACAGATGTGCATTCCTCCTGCCAGTTGAATGATCAAAACTTTAAATAGAGCTTGGCAGGAATGCAAACAGACCCGGCAGAGAAACGAGGCCTGGGGCACTCCGAGAGGAGGAGAGAGAGAGAGAGAGAGAGCAGGGAGAGCGATAAATTATAAGAGGGAAAAGAGGAGTAGACCTAGGAGGAGGAGGAGGAGGAGAGAAGGGAGAGCAGAGGTAGAGTGAAAGAAGTCGGAGAGGAAGGTAGAAGGAGGCGGAGGTGGAGTGAGAAGTGGAATAAGAGGAGATATCGCAGTGTTTCTCAAACGTTCAAATTTCAAGGTCTCCCCTTAACTCTGAGTCTGACAGTCTACACTGTCAGAGTTACCGACTCAATTTAGACGCCCATAAAGGAACCCACAGTCCCTGGAATCTACTTTGAGAACAACTGAAATATCGGAGAGAGGATGAAGGGTGAGAAAGGGGACAGGAAAAGTGTGAAGTTGAGTTGTCAAGGACATACAGTACGTTCTCTTTTCAGGGAGGCAGATTGTCATCAAGTAATCACTGTGTTTTTTTTATGCCTTTATTTGATAGGATAGTAGACTGACAGGAAATGTGGAGAGAGATGGGGAATGACATGTGGCAAAGGTCGTCCAGATCAGGAATCGAACCGGCGACGCCAGCAGGCATCATAGCCTAGTATGTGGTATGCGCCTTGACCACTAGGCCAGCGGGCGCCCCATCACTGTGTTAATGTTGTTAGGGCTGTGTGTTGCTAAGAATCTGTAATACGATACACAGTTCAATATATTGCGATATTGTACTATGCATTTTTGCAAAGCGATATATTGCAATTATTTTTTAGAAAAACTGTCATAGCCATATGAATATAACTGTGCTCCATAGCAGGCTATTCAAGGAAGCTTTCATTCTCTGCAGTACTGGCCCATATACCGTTGCAAGTGAAATTAAGTATTGATTAAAGCCTAATTTATTTACAATTTATTCACTTGTCAAAGGGAACAGATCTGCAAGCGATTTTTACTTCATCCTATGATATGACGGTCGCACACACTGACCGACAATATCCAATCCGATGAGAGAGGAGTAGTTTAAGTGAGGAGGTGCTGTAGCTTGCACACGTCCAAAATCAAGCCAAGAACATTATGACACGCACGCACGCATGCACGCACGCACGCACACGCGCTCACACACGCTCACTCACACACCACTAATGCGCTGCCAAACTGGAGGGCCAAGTCTGCATACTCTCTGCCCCACACTCGTATTACAGTCATAGAGGAGAAGAACTGCAGCAATCAACTTTAAATTAGAGAACGAAAGAAAAGAGAGAGAGAGAGAGAGAGAGAGAGAGAGAGAGAGAGAGTGAGAACAGTTTCAAGGAGTTCGATATTTCTTGCCAGGTCTGAGGCCCACATATGTTTTTTTTTTGTGTGTGTGTGCATACTGTATGTGTGCGCAACTGCGCATGCCTGTGCATGCGTGCGCCCATGTGTGCATACGTGTGTGTGTGTGTGTGTGTGTGTGTGTGTGTGTGTGTGTGTGTGTGTGTGTGTGCGCGTGCGTGCGTGTGTGTGTGCTCTCAATATTAAACTAACATTGAGGGGCCTCAACTGGGGTTTTTCTCCACTCTGCTGCTGCTTCTGCTCAAACTCTGAGAAAAAGGCCCACTCATACCCAATTGAATAGAACTGCACTCCGTGGTTATTAAATTGTTATAGATTCAACAAGTGGGGCTGGTGGGGAGGTCTAAAAGTAAACAACACCAGTTTAATAACGGGTAAATCCTGCATACTTACAGTATAAAGCGCAATAAGTGCACACACACTTTGTGGACACTTGGGAACTGATATACTGTAAGTATGGGTATTTGTCGCCGTACATTTTGCACATATGTGAAATTTGTCCTCTGTAGGGCTGTGACGATTATGACATTTTACCTGACGATTAATTGTCACTCAAATAATTGCGATTAACGACTTAATTGTGTTTTTGTCGTTGACAATTACATTTTCGTTTGGCTTTTAGGCTTTGAAGTTGCACATGGCAATCATGACACATAACTTAAATACACAAAGAAATTACTGACATATTCGACAATTTTATACTTAAAAAAGAACATTGATAGTGGAAATAGCCGATCGCGACGCGTTGTGAGCTTGTAGATCTGCTATTTCCACTACTTTTTGAAAGTGGTTGTAACTATATTAAAATTTCTCAACATGGAAACGATTATGACGATTATGCAAAATAATTGCGATTACCTCAAATAGTTGCGATTAGACGATTATGTAATAATTGTGACAGCCCTTAGTCCTCTGCATTTACCCATCCTGACTATTAGGAGCGGCGGGGAAGTGCCATTAATTCAGCACCTGGGGAGCAATTACGGGTTAAGTGTCTCTTGCTCAGGAACACTTTGTCACTTACTGGGCGGATCAGGGGAGGAAAGGGTGACCTTCTGATTGCCAGATGGCCTCTCTGCCCACTCCTTTGCCCCGCATTGCCCGCAAAGTATCGTAACAGAAAAGAATGGCGAGAAAGTATTTCTAATGCGTTATATCGTTGTTGTCAGGGTGGAAACTGTGAAAACCTTGAATTTAAAAATTATTTAAAATAGTGAAAACATCTGATCGAGGCGTTGTGTGCTTGTAGATCGGCTGTTTTCAAAAATGTTGTCTTGTATGATTAAATACGGCTTTGATTTTGAATAAACACACACATTTGAAACTTGGAGATGCAAGGTTTCTTCCTGACAGTGACGATATACAATAAAATACGTGATTATGCTTAGATGTTAGGGCCTAGGAGAGGTACTGGAGCCTCACCTGCCCACTTTGAAACCCTGACTGTTATCTTCATATTTCTGCAACCAGTTTGGGATACGTTCTACAAAGTTTGTAAATGTCACTGCAGAGAAAGTCCCAGAAATGTCACATTATCATAGGGCGGGATTAAATGGACTTGAAAGGCGTTTCACAGTACATCAGCTAAATGCTAAGCTTGTACAACAACAATATCACTCAGACTGGCACTATGACAATGATGGTTCCAAGGCACTGATAACACGTGCTTTAATACCTAATTATAGTGCTTTCCATGTGAGATACAACAACCTAGTTTGAGTAACTGGCAGCTGAATTCCCTAACAAGCTGCAACAATCTATAGGTGCGGAAATCGAGTAAGAAATTGCTCCCCTGATTCCCCTCCCAACAGCAAGGAGGATGTCTTCTACAGCAAGGCATCCATCCCACTCTCGCTGCAATCCATAACTTTAATGTTCTACCCGGCTCGGGATTAGAACCTGAGTTCCCTGTGCGACCGTCTACATTTTTACTGGTGTGCTATAATGGAGAGCACGCTTGGGAAGGCTTTACTTTAACCATTATTTTATGCTTTAACTATATTGAAAAATAGCAGATATACAAGCTCACAGTGTGTAGGTCTTTGAATGTATATTTTTCAAAGTAAACTTTGTAACTCAAATCTCTGTTTCTGGGGGGATCACTGGAACAACATATTTTGGTCTGCAAATATATAATTTTGGGGGTCCTTGACATGAACATTTTTGAGAACCACTGACAAAGAATCATGAGTTAAAAAAAAAAAAAGACATTTATAGAATCGGGTCAAAATATTGAAAGACTTGAACAGTTTCAGTTCACTATTTTAAAAAAATGCAGATCTACAAGCTCACAGCGCGTAGATCTGCTATTTTTCACTAGTTAAAGCATAATGGTTAAAGTGGTTAAACGTTCCAGTTAGTTTCACGGAATGACTCTTGTCAACCAGTAGTGTTCCTACCTCAGGTTCTAAATGTCTCAATAGAAGAGTAGGGAAATCACGTGTCCTCCAACCACCACAGTTCTTGTGATAGTTATATTGACTTACATTGACATACTCTACCACATGCAGGCTGTTTAAAGTAAATGCTTCATTTACTAACAAAGTTATGGATTGGCACTTTCAAGAGTGGAGCTGCTCAGCGGAAAGCCCCATAGAAGTCAGTTCAATCAATAGTTGTACGGTTTAGCTGCTGGGTTTATGAGTGAGTGTGAAGCAGGGTTTTGCAGCTACTTAGTTAAAAAGTTAAACGTTCATTGTTGATTTGTCTTGCTCTATTAATTTAATAACGAGCAATTTCTGTAGAAAAGTAAAATACCTTTGTTCAACTTGTCAAAACCGTGTTTTTTTTTCCCTTCCAAATAGTAAAATAAGGAGTACTGTGAGTGGTTACTATATACTCTAATGCCTCATTCACACTACAGATATATAGTTGAACGTTTAGCTTGGTAATTCAATGTAATCTCAATGGAAACCAGCTTTAAAGATACAGGAGACGCTCCAAGCAAAGCTTTGAAAGCCATACAGACGGCATGTTTCTGTAAGACTGAGATCTCTTTTGTTTATTCCTAAAACCATCACCATTTATTTTGCTTATCTTACAGCTAAGCTATCACTTTCCTCTTTAGTCTAACCTTCTAGGTTCACAGCAGGAACATTGTCTAAGTAAGAAGTAAGCACCATGGCTTCCTTGTGACGCATGTATATTCCTTACAATTCGGTTGCCTTTAACCTTGTCATAATAGGCGCTGCAGCCTGTTTTATGCTTGTTGTAACCTGCTATGGATAAGAGCATCAGCTAGTGCATAAAACCAAAAAATGTAAGTGTACTTCATCCTTTTATTGCGCTGATATTCTCCGTCTTTGTTTTTTCTTTCCTTTTCTTTTTTCCACCACAGTTCTTTCTCAGCCTTGTGTAGATTTAGTAGAAGCATATGTGCACCTTCAATCAATCATCCGTCCTTTACCCTTGCGCACTTCTGATGTCATTACTCACTCACATCGTTCACATTGTTGTACGAGAGCTGATCGTGAGTCAATGCTGTATCAGTTACTGCAAAAATCCTTCTGGATTTGAATGCATTTTCCAGGCAGTAGAAAGACAGTGGAAACAATGACAGTGAACGGATACTTGGATAAAGCGGGATTCAAACCCTAGACAGACATAAAGGACACCTCCATTTCTGCGTTCTTTTTTACAGAATGGCTGCAAGAGGCTAGATATCAATCAGCGTGTGTGTGTGTGTGTGTGTGTGTGTTTGCGCGTGCACGTGTGTGTGTGTGTGTGTGTGTGCGTGCGTGCGTGCGTGTTTGTCTTATATAATGGATGTGGGGCCCTGGTCGGGCTGAAACCTTGCCCAAATGTGGTGCCATACGTCATAGGTGACTGACACATCATACACATGAAGTCTGAGGTCAATGTAATCCATCAGCTCAAAGCAGTTAATGTGTGTAACTAAGAATAGCCTGCATAGCCCTTACACAAATACATAGGCTAACTTCATCTAATTTCTTCATACATTTATTAGATGATGCTGGGTGATAATGGTTCATGGGCTACTACTTTATTCATTAACTGTTGAAAGGACATACACCAAACGCTGTATGCGGTTAGTCTTTGTAGGTGCAGTTGCATTTGACAGTTGCACGGACCAGTGATTTTGGATTATGTTAATCTCGACATTGAAATAAGTAATACAATGTTTTATCATAACCCATCACCATGTTGAAAACAGCGAGATTGAAGCAAACCAGACGTATCCTTTATGAAAGACCCTACTGTCACATTTAACTTCTCAAGATGAAAGGAGTCTATTGTATACCAGTAAGGCTCCCTAATCGGGAGATAAGCGACCGTAGGTCACTTATCTCCACAAATAGGGCAAAAATGTGTTTTGCCAAAATCTTCCTGATCCATGTTGATGACATGACTGTAGACATACTGTGTAGTGATTTTCGTGATTTTAGGGCAAAATCTGTAGGAGCAGTGTCCAAAAATGTGTTTTTAAAAATCGGCCTGGAGGTGGCGCTATATGGGAGAGATTCATGTTGATGGGATGAGTGTAGACATACTGTGTACCGATTTGCGTGATTTTAGGGCAAAAATTGTAGGAGCAGTGTCCAAAAATGTGTTTTGCAAGAATCGGCCTCATGGTGGCGCTAGAAGAGGGCCATGTGAGAAATGAGGGGTGGGGTCTCCGCGCCGGCAAGGCGGACGAATAGGTACCGGCCCCGGCTGTCCCGGTCGCTCCTAGCCGGAGTTACGGCATTTTATGTGAGCTGCAGTGTAGGGGGTCCTCCACTGGGGGCGCCACCACTTTTGCATCCGTTGTGGAGCAGCAGGAGTTGGTGGTCCCCGGGAATTCCCCGTGAGCAGGCCGGTTGGGGTGGTCATTTGGTCATTTTTGCACATTTTGGAATTTTATTTCATCTGGGGGTCCCCCAGGGACATGGGGGTCCCTGGAGCTCCGGGGGTCCTTGGAGGTTGTAGTTTGGCAGGCAAGGAACGTGTGTGCAAAATTTGGCATGGATGGGGGCAACGGTTGCGGAGATATGAGCAGGGCAAGAGTGTGACGTGTGAGGTGTGACAGACAGACGGAGGGAGTTACACTTTGTGGTGGTTTTGATAGTAAAGTGCGACCTGACGGTCGCAATCAACTTAAATCAGATAATTATACATTTAAATAATTTTAAAATAATATGATATTTAAATTAATGTTAGTATGTAATATCGGCCCTGATAAAAGAAGAAAAGATTGAACTTCATTATGTATGTGTGCTGCTGGACCTTGCACATGTTGCTAGAGTGTTTTTGCTGGCTATTTTTAGCTTTACTGGCTGGGTCATACATAATTGAAAGGCAAAGTCAGTTCAAATGATGCGAGAGAGTCCGTTATGATGTTGTAATTTGTCTCTCAGTGAAGTATTTTGTCTTGCGGGGGTATGAGAGAGATGTGTGTGAGGAGAAGTGTATGTGACAGTGGCTGTGTGTGTGTGTGTGTGTGTGTGTGTGTGTGTGTGTGTGTGTGTGTGTGTGTGTGTGTGTGTGTGTGTGTGTGTGTGTGTGTGTGTGTGTGTGTGTGTGTGTGTGTGTGTGTGTGCGCGTGTGCGTGCACGTGTGTGTGCACGTGTGTGTGTGTGTGTGTGTGTGTGTGTGTGTGTTTATTTACTGTTGTACGCTAGTGTTGATGACATAATTACAATGGAATGAATGTCTGTGGAAGATGAGTATCAACCTGCTTCCAACCTTTAGCCCACATTGCGCTCTCATGTTCCCTTCTTCTGTGTCCATCCCTCCCGCTCTCATATTCCCTTCTTCTGTGTCCATCTCTCCCTTTCACATCTCTACTGCAATGTTGTTTTATTTCTTGATTGTTGTGTTCTCCCTCTCTCCCATAGCCTTGTACACCTTCGCCTCTTAACGACCAGTTTATGCTTTGTCATACGACAGTTCCGTGCACCGAACATAGCACAGATATCCCAGCCCACAACCCGTTGCGGAATGCGATGCGTTTTGGGGGCTCGCAGATCTGATGTTGGCGGAACGCAGCAGCACCATCGTACGACACGCCATAAATTCTCTCTTTTTATTCCCTGTCTTGTTTCTGTATCCCCTCTCAAGTATCTCTTATTCCAGTGGTTCTCAAAGTGCATTTTTGGGACTCTCTATGTTCCTTTATGAGGATCTAAATTGACCCTTGCAAGTCTGTAACTTTGACAGTGTACCTTCAAATTTCAAAGTTTGAGAACCACTGTCTTATTCAACACAATCTATTTATTCGTTCAATATTTTAATTCCAGTTGTTCTCTACATTCCCTTGTCTCTCTTTCATACACTAGGGCTCTCACACTGTCTCATCGCCCTCTATCTCACATATAACACCTCTCCCCTTCCCTTTTCTTATGACTGTTGTCTTCATGGGGAGTTAGCAGTAAGTTGTATCTCCTCTGAGGGGATAAACGGATGGCATCGTACCATGATGATCATATCTGACTTGGCAGGCAGGTGACGCACGGCACTGAGAAACGGAAGCGATTGAGGACGGGGCCTTGTGAATGTGTCGTCTTTATTGCTACATCTGCATTTGACACACAGGCCGTTGATTCATGGAGCTTGATATTACGGGAGCCAATATATCGTCCACAATACAATTTCGTAGAATCAGTTAGGGCTGTCACAATAATTGTCTAATTATTTTTCATAATCGTCATAATCGTTTCCATGTTGAAAAATGTTCACATATAAAAAAGAATGTGGAAATAGCAGATCTACAAGCTCACAACGCGTCGCATCTGTAGATCGGCTATTTCCACTATCAATGTTCTTTTTTTAAGTATAAAGTTGTCAGATATGTCAGTAATTTCTTGGTTTATTTAGGTCATGTGTCATATCTACCATGTGCAACTTCAAAGCCTAAAAGCCAAACAGAAATGTAATTGTCAATGACAAAAACACAATTAAATCGTTAATTGCAATTATTTGAGTGACAATTAATCGTCATGTCATGTGAAATGCCATAATTGTGACAGCCCTACAATCAGTGTTTGCTGAGGAGAAGTATGTAGTCAAGATGGTGGTCTGGGTGGTCGGGGGGGTCTCGCAGCTGACCCGGAAACAACAGTTTCCACAGTGCAACGACCACGAACAAAGAAAACATCCTCTCAGAAACCTCTGGAAGCCCAGCCACTAATGGAGTCCTTTTCAAATTTAGTCCACTAGAGAAACTAAAATGCAACACAAGAAGTGGAAGGAAGTGAATTGGGATGAAACGTTTCCCCTCTAACTAGACAATGCAGCCACTTGGTATATTTCATAAGGCGTCGCCGCGGATGCCGTTCGGAGCGCGTGCAAGTTGGGGTGCAGGCAGGTTCTTTTGTTGTTAAGCCACATATTTCTACAGTATGTTGTCTCTTCTCTTGCATAATTAACTAACAGCACACTATAGCATTAACAACAGTTTGATAATAAACCACATGACACTTTTGCTCTCACCATCCAATACCCAAGGTTATCATCTAAACTAGATTTCTACAGAAATTCTCATCCCAAATACGCCATCATATACTGTATGCTAAGTAGTAATCATCTAGCGTAAACATTCCTCTAAATTCAAGACTATTTTAAGATAGGAAGACAGGAGATAAGATAAATATAATCACCTTTTTTGGAACAGACCGACCATGCAGATGTGCTATAAAAAGGATCTACAATGGCTGGCTATATGTTCTGTTATATTTTTAGTGATAGTTGACTTTGATGACAGGTTTGCTTATTTTGGATTCAACCCATTTAGCTGTGGTTACACAGACTGCACGGTGAAGTCCTCAGTGTTCTTTCATCCATTTATAACTCGGAGTGTACAAACTTTACACTTATTCAGCTTCTGCATGCTGTGCTGTCATTCGCTCTTTTCCCAGGCTCTTAGGAATATTGTTGCTTGCTGTCCAAAACCGTTCCTTTTTGGTTATTATTTTTAAAAGATTTTAAAATGGTGAAAACAGACGATCTGAGCTCGCAGATCTGCTATTCTATTTTTTCTGCAACACAATCAGTGTTTTCTTTTTCCAGCCTACTGTTCTGCTCAAATACATAAAACCTGCCATACATGGACTGGAAAACCCATTTTAAATTGTTTATCAGGTTTGTTTAGTTTATTTGATTAGACTGGACTGTAGATAATTGCTCTAAAATCCACCAAAAGGAGTATCGCTAACTGTAATTGTTTGGAATAAGCCTAAATCATAGCATACGTGTAGACTTGATCTAAAAAACAGTCCTTGGAATGAATTGCTTGCAAATGTCAGTTGATTACAATGGGCCCTAAATCTTTTTCTAAGCCCACACTGTATCAAATGTACCTTGGTGAGTACCTGGAGCGGAGCGGTGTTGGCTAAATATGGTGATGCCTGACTGGCCTGGCGCAACTAATCACTGCATTGGAATCCTTGCTGGCTTTCCTCGTTAATTCGCCTCAAGTGTGACATATTTGACATTTCAGCGCTGGTGCCGTTTTATGGCCCTTCTGAACCAAAGTCAAGCCAAATCGCACTTAGGGAGAGATTGTAAGAGGAAGCTCAATATTAATTGGACGTTTGTCCAGAACACCATCTCATCAATCAAAACAAGACTCGCAAACTATGTGTGAGTGAAAGGCAGGCTGCTCCATGTGGGCTGTGGTTCGTGTCGCACAGCAGAAAACACATTCCGCCCGTACACTTCAAAATAAAACCAACCCAGTAGTAGGGATGGGACGTTAAGCGATATTATCATTTATCGTGATAAAAAAAACACTCGCGATAATCGTATCGTGGAGATTTAATTTGTCGTGAAATCGTCCTCAGTCATGCACTAGGATCAATTCATGTTTTATTTGCCGAGCTGCATATCCGGTACCATTTAAACCCTCTATTGGTAAAATTTATTTATACTTGATTCAGTCTTTTTCTCACTCTCTACCAAATCTCTTTGCCAAAAAAATGCCGATCTACAAGCGACGCGTTTACTCACAACGCGTTGTGAGCTTGTAGATCTGCAATTTTTTGGCAAATGTTCCACCCCATGATAAATGGATGTTGGTGGTATTTTGATTATCATGATAATATCGTAAATTGTTGTTAATGGTGTTGTTACATTAATTGCATTGATGCTGATAGGCCTGCCTCCTGCATCTCTGACGCATGTTATCAAGGAAATATGGCACATTCAACTCACTGTCGCTGGGTCCCATGCAGCTGTCACCAACAAATTCCATGTTAAGCAACATTGCAGCAAAAAATAAATAGGCCTAAATCCATGGACACCAGCATTTTGCATGGCCCTTTCCTACTTCATCCTACAGTACATTATGAACAACAAAATCCAAATAGAAATCAACTAAAAACTAAGTCCCACAAGATTTTGTTGTGTTATAGTGGTGTAGAATGCCACCAATGCCACCATATTAAAAAATATTGATTTAATTTTACTTTATGTTGGTGCCATTTGCTTCATATAGCATACTGTTCTATGTTTGCATATGCTTTTATTAAGCAAATTAAAGTTGCCAGGTCTATTTTTTTCTTAAAAAAAGGCTAAATTAAACTTGTGGGAAGGGAATATAACATAACGTATTTTGTATTATAAAATATCCCTTTTGTTTCAGATTGAGACCCATTAGTGAGATTGAGCTGGTTCCAGCCACTTTGGTCCACTTGGGTATTATGGAGCAGCTTAGCTCAGCCTTTAGGGACTGCCAGTCGGGCTTTTATAGCGTTGATCTTGTTCTTTGTTTTGTTTTTTGTTTATGTGCGAATCACATCAAATTGACATTATACGAAAATGTGATACGTAAATCAAATTGACTTGACGTACTGCCTTGGTTAACTAGAAGAGAAAGAACAATGGCTGTCACTGTTTGTAAACGCATGCCCAGTTGATTCTGTCATATAAACCCCACAGACATGCTGCATCTAAGCAAGTCAATGGTTGCATTACACGCCACCATACTGCGTTGAAAGGGATAAGCATCTTGTTCGCAAGGCACTTCAATAGCGCACATGGTATTGTGTACACAGTGGGAATTGAACGTATCGATATTAATTTACAGTCAGTAATAATAAAAAGGAAAGAAAGAAAGAAAGAAAGTAGAAAAACTAAACATTTTCATAGCACTTTTCCAACAACTGTCACAACATCATTTGAGGATGCATTCATGCAGTGTGTTGTTGAATGCGCTCCTAATTTATACTGTAGGTGCACCCTAAATGCACATCGTAATTTCAACTACGTGTGTACTTGTACCTGTACTGTGCTTGGAAATGAGTTGATCATTGAATATGCAACTGTGCTCTGTGCTTGTACCATATGTTACAATGACAAATAAAGCTTCTACTTCTACTACTTCTACTAGGTAACAAGCAATACACAAAGTTACGTTTACTGGTCTGTAATCCTAGGAAACCTTTAATGGCATTGCTAAATTACTATACTAAGTTATGTGTTATGAATAATGCACTTTGTGTAAGGTCTTGGGTGCAGGTTTGTATAAATAATAACTACTACAGTCTGCAGTAGTGAGATTGTGCAGGGAGATTTTTGTGGCTCAGATATCTATGAGGAATTTCAGCCACTAAAATATCCCTCCCTTGCTGGCTTTGATCTCAAACAGACTTTTTTATCTGTCTCGTTGATCTCAATCACACACACAAACACACACACATGCGCACGCACGCACACACACACACACACACACACACACACACACACACACACACACACACACACACACACACATGCTCATGCAGGCTACCAAAGATGCATATAAACTCACATGCAAAACCACACACATGCTCTTTTGATGATACACAACGGGCATCAAGACGCAACGCAAACATGCTTGCACATGTGCTTAGGAATACACACGCGCACAAACAAGCACATGCACACATGCCTGCAACTCTGCATGCATGCACGTCACGTGCACACAAAGTCCCAAAACTAACAAGCCTTGAAACTGAATCATGGTGGCGCACTGTAACTTTGGATTTGTATCTGCTTTCCCATCTCAAGCAAACGGGCTGAATACTGGGCCATTTGTTAGACCCGTTTCAACAACAGGGCTGCATACTGGACCATTTGTTATTCCTGTTTCAACAACAGCACCGAGTCTGGCAGTCTGGCAAACACTTCATTATCTTACACTCAGCTTTTGCCAAAGACACACTTTTAGGAGGTCATACAGTATATTCTATGTTATACAAAGCATAACGTACTATAACATACTGTATGTACACTATGTTTTTAAGCATTTTTGTTTGTTCACATGCCGTAAAGCAGTGGTTTTCAACCCTTTTTATATCAAGGTCCATTATTTATTCAGCATTTGAGCCACAGACCACCTCTCAGACCAAAGACCTAGAATATTTTGTTATCGTTGGATAAGACTTTGTCCACAATTCCATGCTGTATTGATGTTGTACCATAGGAGAGAAGGAAAATGTTGACCAAAATTCTCTAATTGTGTAGACTTCATGTAAATTAAGTAATGCGGGGGTTTAACAATAATTCAACTCTTGAGAGCGTAAAATTAAACCAAATGGACCACTCGCAACAGTTAAAGATCTAATATCTCAAACTTGGTTATCCAACTGTCCATCATTTTGCTGGGGACCACCTGTAACCCTGTCAGGAACCACTGGTGGTCCCCGGACCATTGGTTGAGAACCGCTGACGTAAAGAATGCTCGCTTTGGATGTTTTCACTTACTGTACCACTTACCAAGTATTTTGGAAAATATCCACATTTTAAGTTGACCCTTGCCCCATAAGCTCACTTAGGCGTTAGCGTAAGCCTGTGTGTGAGGTGTGTTTGCCCTAATGTCTGACTTGGCTGAATAGTGGCACTGTGGGTTTACAACAGTGCAAAGAGAAGATTTGCTCTGTAAGCGTTTACTCTGGCCTAGCATATACGTGGGGTCTGTTTGCCTTACTGTCTTTCTTGAATGAACCATAGAATGAACAGGCCTATCGCTTAGACTCGATGATGTGGCTCTTTGTTCATTTGATTACATGTGACATCTGTGTGGTGCTGTTTGATGTTGCTGGTAGTTACTAGATGGATGTTTTTGACTGTATTTCAACCTGGTAAAATGTAAGATAATATTACTTTACTTAATTGGACGCAGCAATGGAACGTTTTCACATATGGATATAAGTGCAGCTGAAGTAATAATGTATTTTGGATGTTTCATTGTTTCTGTGTGCTAGCATGGACCACTCCTGTACAGTTGGCTTCATGCTGGCAGCACACAGAGACACCTACTGTAATTGAAACACACCCACAATTCATGTATTTACCTTCACCGTTAATAAACAATACAACCAGCAACTTTGTCGTTATCGTTCAGCCTAGGGTGAGAAGTTCAGTCACCCGAGAGAGACTTGGAGTAGAACCGCTGCTCCTACACTTGGAAAGGAGTCAGCTTGGGTGGTTCGGGCATCTAGTACGGATGCCTCTCGAGCGCCTTCCTAGGAAGGTCCTCGATGCACGTCCCACTGGGAGGAGACCCCGTGGCAAACCAAAGACCAGATGGAAGGATTATATCTCCAAACTGGCCTGGGAACGCCTCGGTATACTCCCTGAGGGAGTGGAGGAAGTTGCTCAGGATAGGGAACTCTGGAAGTCTCAGTTGGAACTGTTACCCCCCGCGACCCGATTCCGTATAAGCGATTGAACATGGATGGATGGATGGATAGATCACCTCAAATAGTTTTTGTTCTCAATCATAATTACAGTAGTATCACAATAATATACTCTGCTACTGTATCTAATTAGTTGCCCTATAATCATAATATATTCCCTACTACAAATCCAAAGTAACAAGAGTCAGAAAGTAGCTTACATTTCTATCCAAATGCTGGTTACATAAAACCACTTAAGTTTAGTTTAATGCATGCTGGCACAGAACCTTTGGCCATATTAGCCATTATGGTCTCCACTCCAGCACTATAAATGTGTGTGTTGCTTTGAGAGCCTCTTAACAGCGCGCCCATGTTTATATACACACAATTTTCTAGCTAAACTTCCTCAAACAACATCGAAAGCATTATGAAAACAATGACCGTAAGCGAAGTCTGTTGTAACTGGAATCTTTTCATGTTGATTTATTTTATTAAATAGTTGGTTAGGGTTAGGGTGCCTGGTGGCACAGTGAGTTACTGTAGTTCACCGACCGCATGTTCTCCTTGTGACACGAGGAGGATGCCAGTGTAGTAACCCTCTGCCTGGCTCTCATCATCATATCTCTGTGTCTCTTCTCTTCCCATCTGTACTCCCTTTACTGTCTGTCTACACTGCCCTGTCTCACTGCTCTGCTCTGTCTGTCTCACTACACTGTGTCCAGTGGTGTGAAGTAACTAAGTACATTTACTTATGTACTGTACTTAAGTACAGTTTTGAGGTACAGTATTTGTACTTTACTTGAGTATTTCCAATTTCCAACACTTTCACTTCTACTCCACTACATCTCGGATCCAAATATTTTATTTGAAAACTTAAATTATAATATTATAAAACATACATAAACCACTTTAGCCCTATTTTATACCCAGGCTATTTGAAAATAGACGATCTACAAGCTCTCAATTGCGAGCTTGTAGATCTGCTATTTTCAAACAGTTTGTACTTTTAATTTGGTACTTTAAGTACATTTTGAGGCCAACACTTTCATACCTTTACTCAAGTACATTTTGAATTCCTGACTTTTACTTGAGTAGCCTATTTCTATATTGCAGTATTGATACTTTTACTAAAAATTGAAAATATGTGAGTACTTTTTGCGCCACTGCTCACTACACTGTCCTGTGTTGTAAAAGTGTCAATTGGTGTTGATTTGCATGTACTGTATGGTAGAGTAGCTCTCATTTGTCCAATAAAAAAGAATTGTGTTGATCCAGGTGGAGCCCGGTAGCATTAGTGTGGATGGCTGCTACACTCCTGTAGTTTTCCCTTGTTCTGTCTCTCTCCAACTCTTGTCTCAATCTACACCCCCCGCCTTTTCATTATTTCCTGATCTGTTCATTCTCTGTCACTCTACTCCTCTAATAGCTGGCAAAGAAAAAGAGCTAGAACCTCTAACTCTTTCTCTTTTCAGCTCCCTCACTATTCTCCCCATTACCCACTTTCATTTTCACTTATTTACTAGATCTCATCTCATCTCTTCTCTTCTCTTCTCTTCTCTTCTCTTCTCTTCTCTTCTCTTCTCTTCTCTTCTCTTCTCTTCTCTTCTCTTCTCCTCTCTCAGTGATGTAGACCTTTGCTACATGTTAGTCACTCAGAGGATAGTAATGAAAACTGCATGTCAGGTTTGGACTCTGATTCACATTCTGTCTCCCTCCATCTGTCATGTATACAACAGTGAGGCTTATGGTTTAGAGAGGATGTGTGCTGCTTAGCTTACCTGCAGCTGGAATCCAAGTGAATATCAACAGTTGCTGCAGTTTACATATCATGTTGGGCTCATATCGCTTTCACATTCTTGTTCTTCTGGCACCAACTCAATATTTACTTGCTGGGCACATCTAGTGACCTTGCCACCTGTCCTAGACTAAACCATTTTGTTCTCTAGACTAAACCATTGTGTGAGAAAGTGGGGACGGCTCGGGGTGTTTGGGTGCTTTGGGCCTCATCTCTGATATGGCCAGTGCAAATTCAAATGGTAATCTCAGCTGACAGTATTCCAGGGTTGTCAACATTGGACGGTCAGAATCCAGGAGATTTATTTTTTGGGGGGTGCGCGGAACTCTCCTACCGGGGTCTGGGGGTCCTCTCCCCAAGACCTCTTAACAGATATATACTTTCCTGTGTTCTGTTGAATTTTGTGCATGTTTGATACTTTTATCAGGCTTGCTTTACTAGCACTGGTACAATTTCAGCCTTAAATGCCAAATGTAGGTGAATAATAATGACTTCTCATCTTTAAGTCATTACATTTATATGATCTTTCTTGCATGCATTGCCCCCAACCATAAAGGGGGGTTTTCTGGGGGTCCACCCCCAGAAAAAATATAACATAGTAGATGTAATTTCCTGTGTTCTGGTGAATTTTGTGCATGTTTTATACGTTTATCAGGCTTGCTTTACTAGCATGGGTACAATTTCAGCCTTAAAATGCCAAATGTAGGTGTACAGATTTGATGACTGAACCAAAGGATTTAATGATGACTTCAAATTTTTAAGTCATTACTTAAGTGAATATGTGTCTGATCTTTCTTGCATTCATTGCCCCACCTCTAAAGCGGGGGGTCTGGGGGTCCTCCCCCAGAAAAAAAATAACATAGTAGATGTAATTTCCTGTGTTCTGGTGAATTTTGGGAGTTTGATACCAAATCCAGGAGAAATCCAGGAGATTTGCCAATCCAGGAGCATGCCAGGAGATGGGGTCAAAATCCAGGAGACTCCTGGGAGATCCAGGAGAGTTGACAAGCCTGCAGTATTCTCACATAGGATCA
>NC_137822.1:30143977-30176477 GCF_963921795.1 Nannobrachium achirus | reverse complement strand
AAATCTGCTGGCTTAATTGCCATGGAAGTAGCTGAGTACATTAATGCTCCCCGGAGGATGAATCCTAGAAATGTTGGTGACCCCATGGCCTTTCCTCTAGCAGTGGTTCTCAAACTTGGGGTTGGGACCCCAAGTGGGGTCCCCCAAATGATTTTGTGGGGTCCCCAGATGATTAGCTTAATGTAATTTATGTTTCTTACTTAACGGTAAACAAACCAATATACAGTATAAGTGTGTATACAGGGTAACTGCGCATTTATAAAGTGACAATTTAAGGTCTTTCAAGACCGTTTTAATACCAAACTGGCCAAACTGTCAAATATTAAGTAAGCAAGAGGCGAACTGCAAGGCGTTGTGAGCATGTAGATTGGCTGTTTTCACAATATTTATCTGTGGAACCGAGTCACATAAAATGTAATACCTACAATTCCAAGAGTTTGTCAGGGTGGGGATCCCCAGTTCAAATTATGTTTATTTTGGGGGGTCACGGCCTAAAAAGGTTTGAGAACCCCTGCCTACTGTAGCAACCACCCTAGGGCGAGAAGGCAGTCAGTAGCTAGAACAAATAGCCTTTATTTTATTTTACTTTTAAAGCCTTTGTTGTACGGCATAGCTATCCTCTTCAAAGTAATTCACCCCAGATGACACGCAGTTCCCTGACATTCCTGACAGGTCCAGGAGCACTGCTGGAAGTGCCTTATCTGAAAGGTGTTCCCATCGCCATCATTATTCACGTTATTGTGGACAGCTGGAATGTAATTTTAATGTTGGTTTCGGGAATAATAATAAAATAAGGTAGACAATAGGACGTCAGGTGGATGGATGCATGGCAGAGGGTGTGTTATAGCAGGAATGTTTTCGTCTGCCAAGCGTTCTTGAATGAGAAACAGCGGTGTGTGTGTGTGTGTGTGTGTGTGTGTGTGTGTGTGTGTGTGTGTGTGTGTGTGTGTGTGTGTGTGTGTGTGTGTGTGTGTGTGTGTGTGTGTGTGTGTGTGTGTGTGTGTGTGTGTGTGTGTGTGTGTGTGTGTGTGTGTGTGTGTCAACCTGAGTTATACTGTACTTGGTTGCATGCCTGGGTAAAGATTTACTGTGCCACTGTGCCAGACCCACTTTGGGGGGCCGTGGAGTCTTGGAACACGGCTTACTAATGTTTGGACCTGTTATACTTTGTAAAAATGTTCTTATCAACTTGCAAAACTTATTTTTATTTAACCTATAAGCATAAATAAAAAATAAATACAAATGGCCCAGGCCATGGCTTTGTGTTCCAGGCACCTAGGCGCTACAGTATAGTAACCAGACTGTCAGTGCATCGCGGGTTTGAGTCCCATTCCCAGCGATCTTTACTGCATGTCCCTCCCCATCTCCCTGTTTCCTGCATGTCCATCTCCATATTCCACCATAAACAAAGGCAGAAAAGCCCCAAAAATATTAATATTTATAATTCCTTTTTATAAAACACAAATAACCTGGGAGATACACGTAAACCATACTTCATTTTACCTAAGCCCTTCATAGGCCTAAGCCCTTTTCCGAAATGTTCAATAAGGCGATCTACAAGCATCTACATCTACAACGCAGCTTGTTTTAATCTAATAATAATAACAATGACATGCCCAAAATAGGGATGCCAGGTTGAAAGTGGTTATAATATTTTGGATACCGATCGTATCGGCCAAAGAGTCAGTTAAAAATATTAAAATAATCTGTCTGGCTCTGTAGTGGATCTTAGAACTGGATTCTCAGAACTGTTTATTTATTTATTTTTTCCTTTTTTTAATTTTCTTGCCTTTATTGATAGTTACAGTGTAGACTAGAGAGACAAGAAACAGGGAGAGAGAGTTCGAAAGTAAGGTGAATGATCAAGTCACTTCACTGCTTCCTCCCGTTACTCAGTCTGACCATTTGAGCAACAGCAACAGAGTAGTTGTAGATAGTTGAAAACTGAATTTCCGCCATGGGTTCAAATAGTTCTAATTATTATTATACGCAGAGACAGACCAGGCCCTCTTCTAGACGACTCAGCCCTTATGAGCCACGCTCATGTTAAAACGGAAAGGAGGAAGATTTGGAACCGGGCTTGACTTTGGCAGAAGCGGAGAACATGGCTTGACATTTCTCCAAAGGGAGCTGATAATATCTCCACCCCAGACATTTTTCACTAAATTGTCTACACATACGGTAGACTGTCTGATTAATTCCCAGTGATTGAACACATGAAACCAGTAAACCTGCCGCAGTCATTTTTTCTGGTAAAAGTATCAGTTCCTGTTTAAACAAAAGAAATAACTTGGCTATATTTGTATGTGCTGGTAGCTTTTATATAACAGCCTCACAAGAGTAACAGCAACTGCCACAGTACATGAACATGGCCCAGATATCGGCAGAACTCTGCCCTAGCCTGCAAGGGCATAGAATAGGTGGGCTTGTGGATGTCCTTCCTCGACCCCGTCACCTTGGATGACCCAAGACAGCACACCACCATTTATGATGAACTGTTTTGGCCACAATGTGGAAACTTAGACTGGGATGCCGATAAATCAATATAGCGCTGTACAGCAGTGGTTCTCAAACATCTTCGTGTCAAAGACCCCAAATTGACCCCTGAAATTCAATCTGGGATGCCTGATAAACCGATGTCGTGCAGCAGTGGTTCTCAAATATTTCCGTGTCACGGACCCACAGTTGATGTGTACAGTGTTTGGCCGCGTGCCCCCATTTGAAAAGATGTTGTTGCCAGGGACCTCTATAAGATAAGATTCGTCAACATTTGTCAAAATCTTTCGAAAATATTCCCACTGGGCAAGATAAAGATAAAAAAATATCTTTCTCAATGGAAGTGGATGGGAGTGGATGGTAGCGTCCAGTTTAGACACTATCCACTTCATTTGAGAACGATATTTTTTATCTTTATCTTTATTTTGTCCAGAGGGAATGACCTTGTACCCCCTCAAGGACCCCCGGGGGTCCCTGGACTTACATTGAGAACCAACGTCATATAGTGTAGGCTACCCCACAATAGAACTTAGAACTTGATCTGTGATCCACCTTTGTACTGAGTCTGACACATTCTGAGAACTCTTCACCTGTCTATCTCTTTCGGAGTTTCAATGGGTCTGTTCTGTTTGTCTCTTTGTCTGTCTCGGTCTCTCTATCTCTATCTATGTCTCCCTGAGTCTGAATCTGTTGCTCTCCTGCTCTATCTATTTCTCTCACTTTTCCTCAGGTCTGGTCTCCCTTTGACAAGCTATGTGTCTACACCTGTGTCATTTTACAAGATAGAAGTGCAAAAGTGTGTGTACGTATGTAAAGGTCATGCCATGGGATCACAGAGCACAGATGTTGTTTAAGATAAAGCTGTCTGGCCTCTGGCTTTTAGCCTTTTAGTCTTGAGTCATACTGCCAAGATGCACAGCTGTGTGTAGTCTATATTGTTTTATGTATGTAACTAACCCTGTGTTTGGGCAAAAGCTACCCCATTAAAATTCAGTAATTCTCGACACTGATTACAGTATAATCATGAGATTGTACTGCATCATGTCTAGAAAATGAACAGTTTGCTGGACAAAAGCAGGATAAACCCCAAGACAAATGAATGAGGGAGAACTTGTGTAATAACCATGTCGATGGAATGCAGATAGTAGTTAGATTGGTATTCAAATCCTCGGCCTTCGGGATCCATCAGTATGGAATTTTTCCGACCACAGCCAAAATGTTAACATAGTCGTGTGGTTGCACCAGCTGACAGCAATTGAACATGGTCTGGTCCCATATTCTAGTACTAGAAATGCTTCCACTTTCTAGTACTCGAAAAAACAGTGTATCGCTCGCTCAGATTTTAGGACGGAACTCAAGGTTAATAGCCTATATTGTAATATGCAGTAGAATAAAAGTCAACAGTAACACACTATGACATGCTGTAGAATAAACATTGATGGTAACTGCAATAAACGTAAGATAAAACCCAACGGTAACATTCCGAACCTCTGATAGGTGGTCTCCGAATGTTTTTCCTCAGAACTAGTTCTCCCCAGATGTCAGTCACATGGTTAATTTTCAGCCCTGATGGCGGGACAGGAACCTAATCACCAATCTACGTGAATCACCCTCCAATCAATCTGCCAAGAGAGAGAAACCCTGAACTAATAGACTGGAAAAGAGCAGCTGAAAGTGTCTAAACCCGGAAGCCCAGGAAGTGCAGGGATACAGGAAGTTGCGTCAGGCTGGATAACATGTACAACTGTACTTCCTGTCCTTCCAGTTAGACACTTGTTGGCAGTCGTTTCCAGGCCTTATCTCCTCGTGAGACGGAGATAACACTGGGAACGAGGTTACAGCTTTACAGTAAAGCTGGAGTTGTACTCGGCTGCGCGTGGGTACCGCGCACCGGAAACACCAGATCTTCAAGCTCACCGCGTGTCGCAAGTGCCACGCGTCGCTGGGCTTGTAGGTCTGCTATCGTCTATTTTTGGCGCACGTCACCAGCACACGACCGAGCATAAATCAGGCATAATGGTTCCAAGCATCCCTTCTGAGCCTGCGGCCATGTTGAGTTTTTAGCTTTCCGTCTCTGTCTTTCACTGTTTGATCAAATTACGTACATACGCACGCTGATTCTCTCTCTCTCTCGCAAGTGTGCACACACACGCACGCCCGCACGCACGCACGCACGCACGCACGCACGCACGCACGCACGCACGCACGCACGCGCACACGCACACACACACACACACACACACACACACACACACACACACACACACACACACTAATATCACTAACACATCACATCACATCACACATTTGAATTCTTGAATCCACAAATTAATATAAATTTACAGGGAAACAAATGTAACACGGTTAGACAGTTCATGGTCACTTAAGGACACACGCACCGACGCACACACACATGCACACACACACACACACACACACAAACACACACACACACACACACACACACACACACACACACACACACACACACACACACACACACACACACACACACACACACACATATGCATCCACATGGGTTACAAACCCACCAGATGAATGTTATCTGTTACTACGCCCCTATTGGACACTGGCCTGTGTGAGCTTGTGTGTGTATGTGTGTGTGCGTGTGCGTGTGTGTGTGCGTGCGCGTGCGCGTGTCCATGAGGTAAACTTTCATCTCCATTGTGTACAGTTTTTTTGTACTTGCATGCATGTGTTCCACTGTGTGTAGTTGTTTTCATTAAGTTATCAGTAATAGCTGTATCATACTGTGTGTGTGTGTGTGTGTGTGTGTGTGTGTGTGTGTGTGTGTGTGTGTGTGTGTGTGTGTGTGTGTGTGTGTGTGTGTGTGTGTGTGTGTGTGTGTGTGTGTGTGTGTGTGTGTGTGTGTGTGTGTGTGCGCAGCTGGCATCTGGTAGCCATCTTGCCCTGGCTCCTGAGCTGAAGGAAATTCCAGTGCAGTAAGGGCTGAGGCCAAGATACTACCACTCACACACACACACACACACACACACACACACACACACACACACACACACACACACACAGCAGGCACACGTATACATAATGGAAAGGCCTCAATACGACTAACATTGAACAGATTTGATACTAAAGCCAACGACACTCATACACAACTCTTTCTGTCTGACACACACACGCGCACACACACACACACACGCACACACACACACACACACACGCACGCACGCACACACACACACACGTACACACACGTACTACACACACGCACACGCACACCGAGGCCTTGGGCTGGTTTAGGTCCTATATCAGTGCGCACACATGGCACCCATTACTCCCTCTTGTGTGTTTAGGCACTGGCAAAAGCCAGAGGCTGCCCTGGCAACTAGACCTCCAGATAATACTGACACAGCTCCAGTCTGTCTCCCTAGCTGTCTCTCTCTGGCACCAGCATCCAGCAGCACAATTGATGCATGCGTCTTTCTCTTCCAGATGTGCAGGTTTTGCATCCAGTAACATATCGATGTTTGTCGGGTGGAAACCTTGTATGTCAAAAACCTTCCTTTTTTTGTTATTGTTAAAAACGCTTTAAAATAGTGAAAATAGCAGATCTACAAGCACACAACGCCTCGCACCGCGAGGCGTTGTGTGCTTGTAGATCTGCTATTTTCACTACCTTTGTGCAACACTTTTGGATGAAAAACATACATTCGAAACTTGGAGATACAAGGTTTCTGCCTGACAGTGATATTTATATATCGATCATTGTCTTCCAGATGTGCAGATTTTACAGCATGCAGTCATGTATTTATGTATTGCTGTGGTGCTAAACCTTTTCTGGACCAGGACCAAATCTGAAAAGCATTCGCTTTTCATTCTCTGACCACTCTGTTCAGTGGTCAGAGGGCCGAGGCGTGCATTGGTGGTCAGCTGGGCGTGCATTTTCAGAGCAGGCCGATTCTAAAAACGCCTTCTAAAACCTAACCTAAGGCTTCTGAAAATATTCAAATTCTTATTCAAAAAATGTGAAATAAATGATGTTGCTATTGTGTATAGCAAACACAGACACAGAAGTGGCCCCTGTTCCTATTCCTATAAGTTCCTATTTAGCGTTATCACAAAGAGAACTCACTTTTCAAGATATTTAAGAAAAGAAAAATATATGCATATTTATAAATCTCACACTGCAACTGTATACTGTACACTGCATCAGTGGTTCTCAACCTTTTCAGGCCGTGACCCCCCACAATAATCATATTTGAACTGGGGGACCCCCCCACCCTGATAAGCACTTGGAATAGTTGGAGTTGAGGCTTTGTTTTTGTTTTTAACTCTAAATATTTGAAAATAGCCGTTGTGAGCTTGTAGCGCTTGTACAGTAGATCATCTATTTTCAAAATGTTTGCCTCTTTGTTATATTATCTGACAATTTGCCCAATGTTTGACCAGTTTTTATAGTATAATTTGTTTATTACTTTTGATAATTTTTTCCAGGCAATTTTTTCCCTTGTCTTAAAAGTCTTTAAATTGCCACTTCACTGTCATCTGGGGACCCGACCCGCTGGTTGAGAACCACTGCACTACATGCTAGTCCTTGTAGTCGTACGCAGCATAATGTCCACAATGCCGAAAATATCCATGTAGTGTACTACAGTAAGTCACATGACCAGCAGGCCGTTAAGTTCAAATGTGGTCAATGTGTTTACCTCAAAGACGTGCTGTGCAGTGGTCCTCATCAGTGTCAAAACAGGGGGAAACACAGCTGCAGCTAATAAAGTTAATGGTGGGTTTGATTTTTAGGTCTACCAGCTAGTAAGTTTGGACAATGCCATTGACTATTGTCGATGCGTGCCCTTTGGCAAGGCAGCATTATTAATTTTATAAGCTGCAGCTGTCTTTGCCCTGCGATGACATGACACATCTGTGAAAGGGCGTCATTGTTTTGGAAAAAATGAAATCAGAAACGACTGCGGTGCAGTGTGGGGTACAGCACACCATGAAGATGGCTCTCTGTAATGGACAATTTGGCCAGGCTGTAATATGTCATCCTGGTATCTTTGACATACTGGAAAGTATTAACTTACTGTGTATTTCTTGCCCAGTACAGTCTTAGACCTGACTCTGACTTATCCACTTGAACAGCACTGTCCCTCCCTACAGTATATACAGTATTCTGGGGATAACATTCAACAAAAATAGCAGATCTTCTACTTTAGACCATTGATCCTCAGAATGGCGTTCCCCAGGGGTCCTTGAGGGGGTTCCAGGGGGTCCCCGGAACAACTTTGATGCTGATCTCTACAAGATCACAACATGTCATGATGCAACACACTTGTGAGCTTGTAGATCTGCAGTTTTCAAAAGATTTTGAAAAAAAGAAAAAAAGAAAAAAAGTTTGAACAATTTGGAATGTTTTTGAAACATTTTAACTGGGGGTTCCAACTTTAAGAAAAGGCTGATGCACACCTCAAAGGCTGGTTACCAGGTGCGTAGGACAAAAATGCATGTATCAAAAAGGTTTCTCTGATAGTAGAGTCAAAGTAGGGGACCCGCACCCGCACACTGTAGATCTTGCAAAAAAGTAGAAAAGTAGCTTTTAAAGCTACTTTTCTTTTCTACTTTTTTGCAAGTTCTACAGTGTGCGGGTCCCCTACTTTGACTCTACTATCAGAGAAACTTTTTTGAACTGGGGGTTCCACAAAATATTTTCAGATGGGTGTTCCGCCGCCAAATATTAATTTGAGGGCCCTGGACATGGAAAGGTTTGAGAACCACCGCCGTAGGCTATTTTCTGCGAAGATATTTAGCGTAGAGCGAAAACAGAAGGGGGCCTAATAGATCCCGTAGGAACCTGGTCAACTACAGTAAGTATAGGGTTTAAGTGGTTGTGTTACCGAAATTACAAATCAGGACTCGCGGCTTTACTTTGGCCCTAAGGGGCCGTGTCCATCAAGGCAAACAGTGCAGCGTAAGCCTTGAACTGTTTTCAACGGACACACCGCAAAATGTATGCAATCTGCAACTCTTGAGTGTGTACAAATAATGTTCCCATTTTTACCCACTCAGAGTTATGGGTGGTTGCACAAGTGTTGTATTTTCTTTCAAAAATAACAGATCTACTACAAGCTTGTATGTCTGATATTTTTGAATAGCCAAGCCAAAGTATAAAAACATAATGGTTAAAGTGGTTACGTGACACAGTACCCACGGTCTTAATGGGTTAAATAGTTTGAGAATCACTGATCTAGAAACCAAAGCAGTGTGGCCAGTAGCGCTGCAACAGTTCATTGAACACACAGCAGGGACTGGAAAGGCCTCAATACAACTAACATTAGAACAGATTTAATTCATTGAATAAAAGCTTGTTTTGCTGTCGTTTTCAAATGTTTACTTACGAATGGATGGAGGATTTTATTTTGTCATTGAACACAAGTTTACAACGGAATTGACTTGATGATGGCATGAATCCAATGCAAAAGGAGCGACATAATGCATACTGTATAGGTGTTTGTAGCAGCATACTGTACTGTAGGTACTAATAAATAAACAGTTAATAGGCCATCAGTGTATGAACACTGGGGATTTCAACACCTAGAACACAGAGACACACATGCACATACAGTATGAATAATTGTGTGTACCTTTGGAACCAAGCTAGCACAAGGACATATACATAAAGGCATGCAAACACACACACGCACGTGTGTGTGCGCGCGCGCACACACACACACACACACACACACACACACACACACACACACACACACACACACACACACACACCTAACACACATCAGTCAGTGGTTTTGTTATCACCAGGAAAGGTCAGGGTTACATTGTGTTCTGTGGTTGCCGTGGTAACCAGAGTAAACACGAGAACCATTGTTGTCCATCCCTTGCTAAAGACTTGGCTTGACCGCCCGTCTTGTTAGCTTAGTACACACACACACACACACACACACGTCCATAAATATTCATGCATACCACACACACACACACATGCAGCACTAACACGCATCCAAACGCGCACGCATAATTGGTGTCACTGACACACGCGCACAACTTTGTTAATCAGTCATTTATGATCTGACCTTCTCTGTTTTTCCTCATGAAAAGGACATCGGGTAAAAAGCATGTTGCTCACACACAGCCAGAGTTGGGCACACAAATACTGCCAGTTATTACTGTGTATGCACGTTTTGTGTGTGCACGTAGGTGCGCACGCGTGTGCGTGGGGCTCACATCTACACAAGTTTGCCCATTTTTGCACAACTCTATATAGCAGCTGCAATCTAGGGATGGGGCGATAAGCGATATTATCATTTATCGTGATTAAAAAACACTCATGATAATCGTATCGTGGAGATTTCATTTATCGTGATATCGTCCTCTGTCATGCACTGGGTTCAATTCACCTTTTAATTGTGTCAATTGACTTGATTAGGAATTGACTTAATTGGTTTAACTTAGCCCCACCCCCTCCTCTGATTGGCCCAAACTTTATTTGGCTTTACTCATTAACTGTTGGTCGTACAGACTTGTGGGTGGTGTCAATTAACTTCATTAACAATCCTTCACCTTAATTGGTTTAACTTTGCCCCGCCTACTTCTCTGATTGGCTGAAACTTCATTTGGCTTTACTCATCAACCGTTTGTCGTACAAACTTGTGGGTGGAACCAATGCCACTTACAGGCATCTTTTTGTATACTGTGACCTGACAGTCGCTTATCTCCCGATTAGGGAGTCTTACTGGTAATATCGTAAATCGCGATTTCTTTTGACACAATAATCGTGATATGAAATTTTCATATCGTCCCATCCCTAATTCCAACTCTGCGCTGTCATTTTGTCTTTTTCTCCTTTAACCTTGTAGTTAAAGGCCTGTGTCTTTCTGCTACCCCCCCCCCCCCCCCTCTCTCTGTCTCCTTCCCTCATAAAGCAGTCTGAATGTGCTGTGACATGCCTGAGTGTTGGTGACTCACTCTGTGGGATCGCGCTGAACACTGAAAGGGGATGGCTAACAACACGATTCCTTTTGGGACCGGGTTACTCATCCCTTCGGGTGGTGAATAATAAACCTCATTTTACTATCAGCTCGATTTGGAAAAAGGAGGGTTTCAATGGGATTTTGGCGGGATCGCCCACACTAGGTTTTCTCATCCATTGCCATCCATTGTATTTTGGGAGGTTAAGTTGTTTATTATTAACCCATTTATACCTGAAAAATGCCTAAAAGATTCTTCTAAATCCTAATGGTTTTCTGAAAAAGTTGTGTTTCTTTATCTGTGCTGCTCTAAGTTTTTAATGTCAAGGGAGCCTAGAATTATATTTGACCGCAGACCCCCATCTCGAAATATTATGTATCAGGGACCCCCCAGAAGCACATATTTTAGTTATAAATGTTCGCTTTAAAAAAGATATGTTAAAAGTTTTGCAAAAAAAATTTTGCTAAACATTTCAATATTTTTCAAAAATAGCAGATCTACAATTCAGTGCCGCGCTGTGAGCTTGTATATATGCTATTTTGTGATAGTTAAAGCATAAAATAATGGTTAAAGTAATAATGCATAATAATGCGTCCCAGGTCTTTTAATTGACCACTGAAACTACTTTATACAATGGCATCACTTGACACTTGACTTCACACTGGTGTGTGATGTGAGTCTGACCTCGGGGCTTGGGTTCAACTTTAGGTAACTAGAACTGACTGACTTATTGACTCCCTGTTGTTGAAACATGCATGTGTGACCGTCACGCCCTCAGTGTGTTGCAGACAGTCAGAGAAATCTTTCCCCAAACAAACTCATCATTGAAATGTTTGCATCTCCTTTGCCCCGCAGCCAGTGATGTGCACTGGCCAACTCCATTCAACTCAGGTAATGGGTCATCATCAAGTAACTGAACAGAAAGTACTGTAGCTAAGCTTTTTGCTCCCTACTACCATTGATTTGACAGTGTAACATTATTGGCAACTCGGCTCTTTGGCTCTGAAAAATCATAACCAATTTAATTTGTAGGTACATTTTAAAATCCCCGACCTCTTCACTTGACTTGATAACGAAATGGAGAGTAGCCTGCCAGAAGTAGGTTTCTTTCTCGCTTTGGCTGCCATAGTCTTTTGGATGCATATAAAGACAGACAAGGGGTGTGGTGGAGCCTGCCTTGTTTTGAAACGCAACCACAAATATCACCCATTGCAGGCAGAAACCACATTTTTGCTTATAAGAGACATTTTGGGATAGCTTTGGGATGTGCATTGACTTCACCCTAAATAGAGGCTTGAGTGGCTCTGTATAATGGAAAATGTCACTGATTTACAGTGGTGGAAAAAGTACTCACATATTTGACTTAAGTAGAAGTAAAGTATCAATACTGCATTGTAGAAATACTCTGACTGTTACAAGTAAAAGTCCGGAATTCAAAATGTACTTGAGTGAAAGTAAGAAAGAGTTGGCATCAAAATGTACTTAAAGTTCCAAAAGTAAAAGTACAAAAAATGTTTGAAAATAGCAGATCTACAAGCTCACAACGTGTCGCATTGCGACACGTTGTGAGCTTGTATATCGTCTTTTTTCAAATAGCCATGGTATAAAATAGGGCTGAAGTGGTTTAGTTATGTTTTATAATATTATAATGTATATCTGCAAAGTAACTAGTAACTAAAGTTTTCAAATAATTCTAGTGGAGTAAAAGTGCAATATTTGGATCCGAGATGTAGTGGAGTAGAAGTAAAGTAAAATTGGAAACTGGAAATACTCATGTAAAGTACAAATACTGTACCCCAAAACTTTACTTAAGTACAGTACTTGAGTAAATGTACTTAGTTACACCACTGAGTGTCAGAGGATAGTTCCTCCTCCTGACTGTAATGGAAAATGTCTCTGCTTTGGGGAATCTCTCATTAGACCAATTTAATCTGCTGTGGTTTTGAGTGAGTGTCAAACTAACACCATCTAATTTACCAGATTGCAAGCTTTCCTTTCTTTCTTTTTTCTCTTTTTTAACCCATTTAGGCCTAAAATTATTTAATGCTTTAATTATAGACAAATAGCAGATATAGAAGCTCACGCACGGCATGGCATCTTAGCATGGCATCTTAACTCAAATATTTGCTTTTGGGTGGTCCCTGGAACAACATATTTTGAGATGGGGGTCCGTGGCCAAATACATGTAATTTTTGGAGGTCCTTGACATGAAAACGTTTGAGAACCACTGATTTAGAAGAAGGATGTAGAAGACATTTATAGAATCGGGTCAAAAAATATTCAATGACTTGCACAAATGTTCACGATTTTTCAAAAATAGCAGATCTACAAGCTCGCAGCGTGGCACTCAGTGCGGCGCTGCAAGCTTATATATCTGCTATTTTTTAATAGTTAACGTATAAAATAATAGTTAAAGTGGTTCAAATCTAAAGTGACACAGATTTGTGTTCAGGCCTAAATTAAATCTTATCTGAATTATTATGTAATCCAAAGATGTGTCATCACTGACGCATCATGTGCCAATGTGATATTCTAGCATAGTTTATCACCTCATCCCGACTGCCAGCGAGCAAGAGAGCGATCTGACGACACTGTGGCGTGAGAAAAGCTCTTGATTTGGCATTGTGACATAATATATCGCCTGAACCAATCAAATAAACGAATGAATAACTAATGAGAGAAGAGGAAAGGAATGTGTCCACTTCATGAAGCTACAGTATAACATGATGACGTGCGCGCGTGCACTGCACACACACACACACACACACACACACACACACACACACACACACACACACACACACACACACACACACACACACACACACACGCCTACTGTACCAGTGACATCATCATTAGGCAGACTTTCTTTTCTTCCGATTTCAGATTTCTTTATTTATATTTTTTATGAACGCAAGAACAATGGCTTCCATTATGTTGACTTTCCAGGAATAGGAAGCTTGCTGTTTCTATTAGCTTGGATTCCCCATCCATGTTGTCACTGGTAGGGGGTAGATCCAAATAAAAGTATTCAAATGTGTGTGTGTGTGTGTGTGTGTGTGTGTGTGTGTGTGTGTGTGTGTGTGTGTGTGTGTGTGTGTGTGTGTGTGTGTGTGTGTGTGTGTGTGTGTGTGTGTGTGTGTGTGTGTGTGTGTGTGTGGGGGGGGGGGGTCTTTATTCTCTCATCTTTCATTTTTCAAGCCCTCAGATACTCTTTTTCGACCCTCGCTTTTGCAGGCATCTCGGTTGTTGCTGGTAACACTGTCTCTTTAAGATGTGTGTGTGTGTGTGTGTGTGTGTGTGTGTGTGTGTGTGTGTGTGCGTGCGTGTGTGTGTGTGTGCGTGTGCCCATATGTGTGTTTGTGTGTGTGCATTAGGGATGGGACGATATGACAAATGTCATATCACGATTATTGTGAGAAAATAAATTGCGATTTACAATATTATCGCGATAATCAAAAATCCATTATCCTGGGGCGGAACTTTTGCCAAAATATAGCAGATCTACAAGCTCACAACGCGTTGTGAGCTTGTAGATCGGCTATTTTTTGGCAAAGACATTTGATAGAGTGAAAAAAAAGACTGTATCAAGTACATATATTATAAGTACATTTGACCAATTATAGAGGGTTTAACTGATATGCAGCTCAGCAAATAAAAGGTGAATTGATCCCAAGTGCATGACAGAGGACGATATCACGATAATTTAAATCTCCACGATACGATTATCATAAGTGTTTTTTATCACGATAAACGATAATATCACGTATCGTCCCATCCCTAGTGTGCATGCATGCATGCATGGTGGCATGGCATCTGTGTCCAACCTGGTGTCAATATCCATGGCTGCATTCTACTGTCTGCTCGGCTCCTACTGGAAGAGTTCGAGAGGTGACTGGTAGGGGTGAGTCACAGCAAGGGGCTTAACACACGCACACACACACACACACACACACACACACACACACACACACACACACACACACACACACACACACACACACACACACACACACACACACACACACAGTACCTATGGAAAAACACAAGACAGTAGATAGAAAGACACACACACACACACACACACACACACACACACACACACACACACACAGTACCTATGGAAAAACACAAGACAGTAGATAGAAAGTTGAGAACTATTAGTGGCATGGTTGCTTTGTCTTTGTCTGTCCGTCTGTCTGCAAGTCTCTCTTGTGACAGACACACGCACGCACAACCACACACAAAGAGAGAGAGAGAGACTGACAGTCGAGTAAGGTAGAGCATGGCAGGTTGTAGACAGCCTGCATTCCTGCGGTGACACAGATATGGTTGCCATCCTTTGGCCTTAAGTGTACGCTTAGAGCGTGTGTGTGTGTGTTTGTGCGTGTGCGTGTGTGAGCGTGCGTGCAGGTGCATGTTTGCCTGCCCTGCATCCACTTACGTGTGGACGCGTGCGTGCCTAAGCGTGTTTGTGTGTATGATGCGTGTACTTTAACGTAGCCTAATAGATCGGTGGGGTTCGGTGTAATTCCAACCCCTTTGTTCATTCAGCACTGTCTGTAACTCTACACTTTTGAAGGCTAATGTACCCAAATTCATTCAAATTCAAATAACTTCATTTTCCCGTTAGGAAATTAACTTAACTAAAACAAAAATGTGGACATAGTTCAACAGGAAGGAAACCATTATTTGAACAGGCCTCTTTCTCCAAGTGCACTCATTCTCTTATTTATTCTGTATGTTTTTTTGTTTTTTTAAGTTGAACCGTTCGAAAATAACTTTGGTATTCTTGGTTTTGGTGGAGAACCTCATATGGGACCTTACTGGGGCTGAATGGTTTTATGTAGCCATCACGAACAAAAATCATGGATAAAAGTTTTTTTTTTTTTTTTTTTCAAATGCATTTTTCCAAGAATCAATCATGTGCTCTTTTGATTTTTGTAATAACTGTGAAGCCATATAGCGTGTACTCCTCCACTCAAAAGGACTTGACTGTTGCTAACTGTTGCATAAAAATAGAGACAACATGTCATGTAACCACTTGAATCCCTTTTCTGGGGGGATCATTTTGTGAGCCTTTTACTTGGGAATACAGTCAACAAAGTATAGTGTTTAAGTTTGTCAAATTGAGTTTGTCAAGTGCAGTCGAACAGAATCTTTAGGTCTGAAACTTTCAATGAAACACATGCAGCCATCAGAAAGCAGAAAAGAGGAATTTCTTCCAGAAGACATGAAAGTCACAATGTCACGGACCGGTTTGCAATACGTATTTGCTTTGACAAAGGCATCACAGCTGAAACGTTTTATGTTAAGTTTAAGCTCCTAGCCTCCTAGTTACACAAATCTATTTTTTGTTATTTAAGCTTTGAGACATTCAGATTAACTGTAACTTTATTTCCATTTACGCTCGGAAGCGCCAATACAATAAAAACAACAACCTAAAACACTCAATAAACAATATAAAAATAGTTTTTCACCTGACCCTCCGACTCAAAGGCCAATGTGGTCCCTGATAGACCACTGGAGGGCCTCTGGCCTTTCTTTATCCCTGTTGACACTGGAAGAAAATGTGGCTTTTCGTATTTAGCTTCCAAATGGCCACTGTCCACTAAGGGAAGGGGTTTGTGGTATTATCAAGTTAGAGAGGGATGCCACTACATATGCGGTTCCCGTCCAGTTTGGCCAGGTACACAGCTGAGTGACAGAGAAGGCTCAGCTGCTGAAATGTTATGATGAACACTGAGGATTAAGTGATAGTGGATAGCTTCGCGCTGCATCTCAAGCAACACATAACCCTTTGTTACTGTAGTCTGTCTCTGCTATACACCGTCTACCTCCTACATGTCGCCCTCGCCGCTTTCCTTCCGTCTCTGTCTCCAACACTGTCTCCCTTTCGGCTTTCCTATTGTCTGTCTTTCCAACACTGCTCAACCACCAAGGCAAAACACAAAGGATGGATGAGAAAAAGTAGTGGACAAAAGGTCCTTGCACACTGCTGCTTTTCTTCGGCCAAATAGTTTTTTGCTGCTGTCGCCACTGCGGTCCCTGCTTTCTCTCTCTCTCTCACCTTGACCCTATTAAATGAAAATTGAAAAGTAATATCGGAGCCCCGGCCTTTAAAAGCACAGACAGAGAACACCATTGCTGTTTTTTGATGGCTTATTTCCACAATGAATGCACTGATGCTTTGTGTTCACAATTCACAAGAGATCTTCTTCACTATAACCAGACAGTGCAAGTCTAATATAGTAATAACCCATATAGTCTTGTGGGCGATTAAGGCAAGCACATTTAAATACCACATGAGCAGAGGCAATAGTCACACGTCACAAGTTCAAACTAAATAAACCAACCATGTCACTGACACTGGTCAACCCGCTCTTTTCACAACTGTGAACTGTTCCTGTCATTTATCACTTTCCCGTCCTGATGTGGAAATGCCACAAATGTATCTTTAAAAACCACAACAACTTCTAATAATAACTTCTAGGCCTGCTACTGTCAGATGACATCCCCTAATCCCTCTGCCTCCTCTTTCCTGTATACTGCTGCTAAATGTCTCCTCCATCTCTCTCCATAGCCTTTCTATCCAAGGATAGCACATTAACTTGGTTGATAAATTGATGGTTAAATGTAAAACGGGTTGTTCCAGCAACCTATAGCCTTATGCATCTCAGTGCACCCTGGTCTACTGTCATCTACTAATGTTTTGTATTTGCTAATGAGAGTTTGAGCGATGCAAACCTCACTTCTTATAACTTGTTTTATTAGACAAAAAGTATTGTAATGCCTGAGGCCGATTCTACAAATGCAGATGTACAAGCTTGAAGCGTGGCACAAAGTGACATGCTGTGAGCTATCTAGATCTGACATTTTTTCAAACTAGAATTTCTTTCACATCAGGGGCCCCTGGTGTGGCTATTGTGATGGCAGACCCCTGAACAGTGTTTGTGGCAAATTTGATGCGGATCTAAGTGCTGGTGTGCCTCTGGCAGCCAGGAGCCCCTGGGGGCCACATGGGGCCCCTGGTGTGGCTATTCTGATGGCCGACTCCTGAACAGTGTTTGTGCCAAGTTTGATGCGGATCCTAGCTGCATGTTTGGTACGCTGCATGTTTGTTTGTTTGTGACATCCGCCCGCCCGTGCACCCACCCACCCTCTAGGCAATTTTAATATAGGATTGCCAATACTACAAATCTAAAATGACACAGATGTTTCCCGGTGGGCGTTAACAGATAGAGAGTAGCACTTATCCCTCATGGATTATACACTTATTAAACAGTCAAACACACTTTCTGTTCCTGATTATTCGATTAAGGAAGGCTTCATCCCCATTCCCCACACACCCACTCGCTCACTACATTGCTCTGATGCTTTAGTTTAGTTGTAGTTTAGTTTATTAGCACATGATATAAAAAATGTAACACTACATATACATGGGAACAAAATACAGTGCGAGGAAAGGAAGAAGCCATCAGGCTTATTTGAAATCCTTTCCTTATTGGAAAAGTTCATTAATTAACAGATTTAAAAGTTCAATAATAACAATACAATAGAATACAACAAAAGGGGCAGCTGTGCAATAAAGCATTAAAAACACAGAAACTGCACAACAAGAACAAAAGACAAAGAGAGAAAAAAAAAAGAACATTAAGAAAGAGTAGAACGGGCGGCCGAGCGTCTAGTCGGCAACCTGGCCAACTCGGGAACAATGTAAATAGGGAATGAATGCCCCGCCCTTTAATGCAAACCCCATTATACCTGTTGTCATAGGATCTGTTTTGACCATCTGTTTGCGTGTGTCTATTTATGCCCATATATGGAGATATCTGTCTGTCTACGTCCATTTTATGACCATATATGGAGATCTCTGTATCTGTTTGTCTGTGTCCCTTTATGCCCATTATGGAGATACACGGATTACAGACAGACACGCACGCACGCACGCACGCACGCAGAGATTTCTCGCATTTATAGATAGATAACACCTCAACTAAATCATGTTGACTACCGTAAGGAAGAAATAAGATATAGCTTTAGATGTTTTTTGAATACTGGCAAGGATATTGATGACTAAAGTGAAGCATCTAGACAGTTCCACAAATGAGGGCCTCTAAATTTGATAAATGATTGATGTTTTGAAGTACGGTAAATCAAAATCATCCCTTTGCCTTGTGGCCTTGCTCATCTACTCCCCTCTCCCCCCTCCTCACTATGGACGACAGGGCTTTTCAGTGTGGCTGGCCGTAACCTCTGGAATGCTCTTCCTCGGGCTCTGCTCCAGTCCATATCAGTTGCCTCTTTTAAGTCTCAGGACTGCAAAACTCACCTGTTTGCGTTAGCCTTTTCCCGGTGCTTCGCGATGTGTGTTTTAGTATTTTTACACTATTTTGTTTTTATTTATAAATGTGATAAATCAAATATTTTTTATTTGATTAAGTAAAGATTGCTGGGAAAAAAGCGACAGGTGTTCAGAAGAAAAACATGCCATTCGTAAAGAAAAATAAACTACCACACTCTTCCTCAGTTGCAGGGAGGAAATGCAGTCCATAACCTGATGAGTTTGATTGATCGAAAAATGGTCTAAACAGAGTGGAGAGTTTTAGCGAACTATTAAAGCTGTTTTGTGGTTCTTTATGAGAACGCAAGTCACTTTTGTTGTTTGTTATTTAGAGACCCTATAGTGTATGTAACATATCCTGATTCACTGTATTTTCCTTTGGAATGAACTTGAAGAAACGACAAACAGGACAGCTTGCAGATTTCTTTAGAACCAGAGCTCCACATCTTTCTGAACATTACCGTAGGCTAGCCGCTAATCCTTGAAAGTGGGAGTGCAAGGCAGCCTTTTAATGATTCTCACAGCGTATCAATTGTTGTTCTGAACGATATTAACTTGACAATTCATCCTACTGGGCATATGGCTCGTGCAGCATACTGTAGATTGTATATCTTTGCTTCCTGAGCCCTGACGATGTGCAAGACCCTGAATCTTACATGAATTAATTTCTCTGAATGAGAAGATCGGTATAATATCAATAAATTAGTTCAGCAAAGCAATTCCAGTTTTAATTCACAAATCAAGAGGGGTTTCTTATGTATATCGAGGACCAAGCAGCAAAATGTTGAAAATTCAGAACATGTATTTTACAAATGTTGATAATAATATATAATATTATTTACTGTATGTCAGAAAAGTTCTTAAGACAACCTACCTCAAAAGGTGAAAAGCTTCAATATTGTGATACAAATTGAATTCTGATTTGACCATAGTATACACAGTAAAATCATTTAACTCTGAGAGGATTGGTTTGGTACATGGTTTTGAACAACGTGCGCACGCACACATACACGCAGCGTCCGAACACAGTGTACAGTCACGGCGTGTACAGGCACAACAGCACCTATTAAACACTCTTGGAAGAAGCCCACTGGCAGGCGCTTTTGCACAGGGACATGTTTGTGTTTGCACAGGGTAGCAAGCACAGATTAGCCTTATTGCTATCAGTGAACGGCATTGTTCTCCAGAATCGAGGGAGGGAGTATTAGAAACGGTTGTGTAAATATATTTACTGGACCAATTGCGCTCGCTTGGCATCGGGCAGAGGGAAATCAAGGTGATACCTGGGTGGGAGAACACATACAGTAGGAGTTTCAGCTCAATCTATTCAGTCAGTCATGGTCTATTCGCCTTACTGAACATTCACCTCACTCTTTCTCTCGAATGTAATTCATTGAACATTAGTGGCATTCAATTCTAATAGTGCAGGATACTGACATGAATACATCTTGTCTGTTCACAGCTTTCAGGTATATATTGTATCATACATAAACATAGACCGTTTTCCCATTACTGGCTTTACACAATATGCATCCATTGTCAGGGTACCAATTGTCCTTTACCCACTGACATGATCAGGGAGCTCCATATATTATATATTACTAGCCCTTACCCGTTCAAAGATATGAGCTCCGAAATGATGTGCAGTGTGTGGGTTATGGGATGTGCACTGTGCACACAGTATATGAGGGATGGAAAGTAAGTTTAACTGGTGCTTGCATGATAATATGTAGGAGCATCAATGTAAGAAATACCCGTTTCGTTTAATGGCTACAGAGATACTGTGTACCGATCTGCATGATTTTTGGACAAAATCTGTAACAGGGCCAGACACCCCCCCTCCCCCCACCCCCCTCCCGCCCACCTGCACACACACACACACACAGACACACACACACACACACACACACACACACACACACACACACACACACACACACACACACACACACAGCTGGTTAAACATGTTGCCTCATGCTAGATGCAGAATAGTTATGCCTCAAGCTAGATGCAGAATAGATATAGATACACCATAAAAATGCTAATAGCATACGATTTGTGAAATTGACAAACGGGCTTCACAGTTATGTTAGGTGTGTTCATATGCTAATGGTGATGCGATTTCAGATCAATTGCTCCAGCCACTGAGGAGAAACGCTGTGACAGATACTCACTCAGACAGACAGACAGACAGACAGACACTCACTCAGACAGACATTTGGAAAATTATATGTTTGATGGCCATCAACATTGGCTAGACATTCTACAGATAAGTTGGCCTAATACATTATGTTTGAATTTCCTTTCTTGTAAATCACTCTTTACACTTTTGTCCAAATAAATCTGCTCTTCAACCGATTAAAACCGGGAACCATCTGTGTCATTTTAGATTTTAGCCTTGGGTATTAAAGTGTTTAAAGTGTTTTTCTAACACAAATCTTTTCTTCTGGTGGTCCCTGGCACAAAACATTTTCAGATGGGGGGTCCGTGGGTTGGGGTTATTTTGGAGGCATAGAACCAAGACCTCAGATGGGTTAAAAACATAATGGTAGTGATATTGTAAATGCTTGTTGACCAATAATTACAGCATACCGAGTTCAGTGAAATTGAGCAATAATCCAATGACCTCCTTGAATGAAAACCAGACGAAACACAGTACCACACCGACAGCATACTGTGGAAAATGGTCGTCAATAACTTGTCAAGTATATATACCGGTCGGTGAATTGTATTCAGCGGGCTAAACATTCAGCGGTAACACTCCCTCTGCGATGGCTGTCAGACAGGGTGTCTCTCTCAGCAGGTACCTGGTGGGTGGAGTAGGGACTAAATCTCCTATGAGTCATTTAAGATTTTCAACAATGTTTGCTAAATGAATAGAGAAATTATGCAATTCTTTGTTTGGTTATCCATGTACCTGATCCTATCCCTAATTGCTTAGTGCTCTCTGTGATAATACATCAATCGAATAAAATCTTTCTGTATATCGGCGAACATTTGTGTGTAAAATAACTAATTATTGTATAAATGTACTGGCTCACTGGATTCCAGCATCAAGATGCAAGATAATGCAAGAGAGAATACAAGAAACAGGAAACTAGACCAGAAGGTAGACTTGTAAAGTGATAAGACAGGGAGGCATTTGTGTTTACGTAACTGCATATTTTATTACCGTTTAACAGCTGTCATAAAGGCATGCCTGTGCTGTTTACACACCAAGGCACCACAAGGAGCATTTCCAGGCACTTCTCTTGATATGGCCATAGACACAACACTAGCTTCAAATATTCAATCTCAAACAGAGGAAGAGAGAGAACGAATCTCAGAGTTGGACATCCTGGAAAGACATTGGAAGATAAAGGCAGATTGTGAGTGGAAATCATAGGTGCTTTAACAAATAATTGTTATAGCATAGATATAATAATATTATGTCCCATGCCATAGTGACACACATATACTATCAATGATTGGTCCACAGATATTGTTAAAATCACTTTAACCACTTAAACCCTATAATTAGTTCCACCAGAGGTCTATATTAGGTCATATTTCTCGTCACTTACGCATGATTTTCACATTACTTTTTCCTCATTGGCTGGCCCCGTAGCCAGGTCATTTTCTCGTTACTCCAGAGTCATTATCTTGTTTACCAATACATCAAATCTCTTATCCGGAAATGGCAGATCTACAAGCTCACAACGCGTCACGTTGCAAGTGCAACACATTGTGAGCTTGTCGATCTGTTATGTACACCGGACGTTCTCCCCGGAATAGGGTTTGTGAGGTCAATACAGCCCATTGCTAAACATAATCGCCAAAGCATGTGCTTAAAATCCGGTTCAAGATTTCTCTTCTGCCCTCTGTCCCCCCCCCCCTCCTCTCCCTCTCTCTCCACTGTCTAAACAAATCATAAAATTCCTTAAAAATGATCTGGTGAGACATTCCTTATAGCATGGGTGCCGTGAAGGGTCATCATTAGCATTGCTACAGCACCACAGTCACGATAATGATGTCCCTCCTTCAGCATGCATGTCTTCAAATGCACACGCTACACAGACACACACCCACAACCACACTCGCACACGACATGCACGCACACACGCACACTTACACACATACGCACGCAGACAATATCTTTAATGAGGCGGAAAATGTGTTTAAAATAATCTTTATGTCGTTATTCCCCCAACATGATAAAAAGCAGATAAAGGCATTATAAACTATGACGTAAATCTGTTGTTTACTGGCCCCTTGACTGGCTTTGGCACACTAGGAAAGTTGGAAGGAATGCTAGGAAAGCGAGCCAGGGGCTGGACGGAGAGAGGAGAGGAAAAATATGTGTTAAAGGTTATGTATGGAGAAGGAGAGATAAAGGCATAGAGAGAGAAGTGAAGAGAATAAGAGAGCGAAATGGGTCAATACATAGAGGAATGGAGCGATGGAGGGAGAGGGGGAAATTCAGTAGTTTGAGAGTGGAAGGGTGACAGGAGGGGCGTCACAAGGGGGGAAAACGTGGGACAGAGTTACTAGGGCCCAATTATTTTATACTTAAGCTATTGAAAAATAGCAGATATACAAGCTCACAGCGCGGCACCGAGTGCCGCGCTGCAAGCTTGTAGATCTGCTATTTTTGAAAAGCCGTGAAAATGTGTGCAAGTCTTTGAATAGGCCTATATGTATTTTTTTTAAGCAAACATTTGTAACTCAAATTTTGCTAAATATTTTGAGATGGGGGTCCGTGGCAGAATACATATAATTTTGGGGGTTCTTCACATGAAAATTAAGGTTTAAAGCACCACTGACATAGTAATTATTTTATACTTTAGCTATTGAAAAATAGCAGATATACAAGCTCACAGCGCGGCACCGAGTGCCGCGCTGCAAGCTTGTAGATCTGCTATTTTTGAAAAGTCGTGAAAATGTGTGCAAGTCTTTGAATAGGCCTATATGTATTTTTTTTAAGCAAACATTTGTAACTCAAATTTTGCTAAATATTTTGAGATGGGGGTCCGTGGCAGAATACATATAATTTTGGGGGTTCTTCACATGAAAATTAAGGTTTAAAGCACCACTGACATAGAAACATAGGTTTAAAAAAAAAAAAACATTTTTCAAAAATAGCAGATCTAAAAGCTCGCGGTGAGCTTGTATATCTGCTATTTTTCAATAGTTAACGCACAAAATAACAATAGTTAACGCACAAAATAATGCGTAATAATGCGTTCCCAGTCTAAATGGGTTAAACCCCTTCCCCTATGAAAAACATTCATGAGGGGCCCCGCAGTGAATCCTTGTACCCAGGGCCCAGAATTTGGTGCGACACCCCTGAGTGACAGAGCAAGTGATCAGAGGAGAAACCCAAATCGAGAGAGAGAGAGAGCACTGTAAATTATTTAGAGAGAAAGAGAGAAACTTTAAGGAACACGACTCCAAATCTCAGCTTGAAGGAATGGGATAGACACTTCATTAAGCACTTAAACCCTCAATACTTACTGTAGTAGTAAACTTAACCTTTGGCTCTGTATTTGTCTCTACACTAATAGGGCTCTATTCTATGTAAATAGCCCATCCAGAAGCTCACAACACTTCGCAGCACGGCACGTTGTGAGGCTGTAGATCTGCTATTTTTGGCAAATGTTCCCCCAAAATAGGGTGTTGGAAGTGGTTAAGAAATAATTAACGCGAAAACAGCAATAGACATTAAGCAATGAAATAAACACTTGTACTAATGTGTGTGTGTGTGTGTGTGTGTGTGTGTGTGTGTGTGTGTGTGTGTGTGTGTGTGTGTGTGTGTGTGTGTGTGTGTGTGTGTGTGTGTGTGTGTGTGCGCGTGTGCGCGTGCGTGCGTGCGTGCATGCGTTTTTCCCTTTTCGCACACGCCAATACTCTCAATATTCAAGTATCCTGTGTTTATGTAATCAAGCATAGAAGCGCTGTTTCTTGTTTACTCCAACTCGGAAAAACTTGTATCCTGAATAATATGATTGTGTGGGTATACAGTATTGCTTGCCAAATTGCCAATATTACCCAGGATGTTGTGGCTTAAAACACCCCACCCTGTGCAGGGCTGTTCTCTCACAATCAGCGAGCACTAAGTTTCCATAGTAGCCGTCGTATTTTGTTTTTATTTTTGCATGGGGATGTCCGCCTTTATATTGATGGTGTACATAAACACTATGTCCTGAATGAAGTCTTATGAGCTATTGTTCTGGACAATAGCTCATATTCCAAGTAAGAACTCATTCATGTGTGTGTGGTTGAGTGTGTGTGACTGTGTGACTGTGTGTATGAACAATGCTCTTTTAATGGTACTAGCTGTGCTGTGCACTTGTCTAGGTACAGTGTGTACTGTCTGCTTAGGGACTGAGGGACTTGGTATAGTCTAAGAGGGAACCAGACAGACGGAGAGAGTAAGAGAACAGGAGAGAAGGATGCCTGAAGAGTGCAAAGTCAGATCTGGAATGTTCATTTAACTCAGAACGGACACTTCGGGGGCGTCATTTGAGATCTCAGGGGATGGAAATCGCCACCCCTCTAGTGTCACCACCCTCAAATAAAATGTCTGACATTGGGCGCTTACTTAGTGCGCTCAGTCTATCTATGCCCACCATTTATTTATAGACATGTGCTTTCTTCTCTGTGCAACTATATATTTATTAACCACTTTTCACTCTGGCGTCCCTATAGTTTCAAAAACAGTAGTGGCTTAGGGGTAGAGAAACCGTCATTAGAACACGGAGGGTTCCAGAAGGGGTCCCAGTTCAATCCCGGGCTCCCCCAGAGTTGGTGTCGAAGAGTCCTTGATTCCCCCCCCCCCCCCCCCCCCCCCTCTACTTTTTGACACCTCTGGGATCCTTATCGGTCAACGTTTGCACTGTGTGGTGGTGTGTGCGAAGGAGGGAGAGGTGCTGAGGGTCAAACTCAGCGTTAGATTCTGCTGAGCGAGCTTTGTGAGGTATCATGGGCTGTGAGGGTGCAGTGGTGAATGTAGCACTGACCTGCTAGATCAGAACACGCTGATAAACATGGCCTGCCGATCACCTCCCCCTGCAGTAGCACTGGAAGTTAGTCGCTAAAAGATGAAGTTAATGCTTCAGCTTTTTAAGTTATGAGTTGCATTTATATTGTGTAATGTGTATATTGTTGCTGTCGGGTAGAAACATCTTATTGCAGTATTTTAACTTTATGTGTTTTTTCATGACAAAAGTAGCAGATCCACTTTTGAATTTGAATCCTGAAAGTAATAATTTTAGACATGTGAGGTTTCCACATGACAGAGACGATATCATAAATTGTATGCAATAAAACAGTATCAAGCACATTATCACAAAGGGAATCTGGGAACCCATCTTCAAGTGGAAAACAGCGCCCTCTCTGTTTTGTTCGTAGCATCATAGAATCTCTCTTGGAGAGATTATCACAAAGGTGACACACAATCTTTCGATTGAATGATCATGGGTCATGCTCAGAGGTCATCGCCATGATTGTGATTCTGATTCATGCTGGCTTGGGGTGGACATGTTTGTCAAAATATTTTCTTTGCTATGCAAATGAGCGGACAATAATATTACCAGAAACACTTAAAGAGCTAGCCCTGAGTGACCATTACAGGTCTACAACAGGTCTACAACTCTTTGAGAGTATACAAAAGTGTACACATTTGTACACTTTCAGAGTTATGGTGGTCTTTGAAAAAAAAAAAAAAGAGTTTGAAAGTCTAAATCTAGCATTTGCCACGGACGAGGACAAGTCTTGCCACGGACACATTTGTCCGCGTACGGAGTCGTCTACGGACATATTGATGTGGAATAGCACGTCAACCACGTACAGTAATCGCTCTCTGGCCTCGTCTGAAAACGTTCCTCTCTAAATAGAGCAAAAGCTGCCTCAAATATCATCGATAAAAATAAGACTCGGCCTTGCGTTATGTAAACAGACCTTTGAACGGACATATTCTATAGACCAGCGAGCTAACTTCGGCAGCCATGTCTGTGCCTCTGAGCACGTCTCAAAACAACCCTCAATGCACGCACGCATGCACACATACACACACACTATATATACATCACTTGGGGGGACATTACATAGACTTCCATTCATTTTTATGCAAGTCCTGTGGCCTTACCCTAACCTCTATATCCCTAAACCTAACCCTAACCTTAACCCTAACCCTAACCCTAACCGTTGTGGGGACCTACTATTTTGTCCCCACACTGTCAGAGGTCCCCTGCTGGTGACTGTGTGAACATGCGTTTAGTCCCCATAAGTATAGCTAGACACCTCCGTTGTGGTGAAATATACCATATATTTAGTATATCTCACATATGCAAGGCATAGAATCTAACATGTGACAATGTTCTTAATGCAGTTGTGATTCATCCACTGATTGCTTGATTGATTGATTGAGAAAAGTGCCTATACAAATGAAGTTAGTAATATGATTCCTTCTCCGTGGCTCCTATTAATGGCAGGCTATTATGGTCACTTGAGTGACCAGTGCGCGGGGGAGTGGGGGAGTGAGTGGACGACGTGTGTAATGGACCCTGACCATTTATGACATCACTCGAGATGTTAACAGCGGACAATGGCTTTATTATGGAACCACAGAAGTCTGCCAGCCTGGCTGACCATATTGAACTGGCAACCCAAGGCAGATGGTTGATGGTCGGGATACTTAGACCCGTGGTAAGCCTATGATTACCGAGCGAGTGTACTTTGTGGTTTGTAGGATGGAACATCCTGGTCATCGTAAAAGTGTAAAGTACAGTATATTTTTAACACTTTTAACATGCTTTTCTATATTCTATCTATTTATATACCCTCTAATCCTCACTTCTCAACCTGTGGGCCGCGAGGGGATTGCAAGTGGGCCGCCAAATAATTGGCCAAACAAAAAAGGTGATGCCAATAAATAAGAACTTTGTCAATTCCACTGATCCAAGCTGGAACACAATCGATGTGTTGATCATTAAAATAAACACGATCTGAAAATGCACGAGGTGCATTCGGCTGCCGTGATAAGTGGTCAGATGAGTGGGCCACGGATGCTCTCAAGATTCTCAAGTGGGCCCTGATCCTGAACTAAGAAGTCACGTTGATGAAATGTTGGAGAAGATTTTAACATTGGTTACAGTCTAAATTATTATTAAGTATGTGAAGAGGCTACATGAACAATGTATTTTATAATCATTGGCTATTTGTATGACAAACCCTTCTGGCGGAAGATTCTGAAATTGTACATAAAACACAAGTTTATCAACATTTCCTATAATGAATGGAGTAAACAAAGAAATAATATGTTTCACAAAAAACGTCTCAAAGTAGGACGTTTATGTTATGCGTGTTATGGTTCATTAGTTACTGGTCGGTTACTAATTAGTAGGTTGTGATGTGATGTCTCATCCAGTTCAGTCGTAGGCCATCTGTCAGCATGTCCGTTCGGTTTTATGATATTGACTGACGCACTCAGGCTTTGCTGATGGAAGAACGCTGCGTGTGTGTCCATGATGATGAGCTACATTTTCCATTATCAGATAACTCATGAGTATAAATCTCTCATGCGCGCGCGCGCACACACACAGATCTTTCACAGCCGATCATAACTCAAAGAAATTACAACTCTGGTCTACTCCCAACATTCCTAATATACGTACGAACCCTAGCGTCTTCATTCTGGGCATTATAGACAACATTTGGCCATGTTCTATAAGCTCCCAACCGGTCACGTTTCGGCACAGCACACAAAACGTATCTCATAAGATTCACGATATAACATGCTATTGCTATATCAACCAAGGCTGCTTGGAATTTCCCTATGTTCACTGGATGAACATGTGCACACTCTAGCTGTGGTGTCAATAAAAGAAAGTACTGTCTGTGTTAGCCTACTCGTATTTTAAGGATACAGCGTACAGTGTCTCTTAAGTACTTAATGAATCCCCTAGGCTGTGCTTGATGTAACAGCACTGTGTAGTGTGTACCCACCAAAATTCTCAACTAACTATGAACCAGATAGACGCCCAAAAAACTACACAGAGAGACACAATCACAGTACACATGCTAGTTTATGGCTGCCCCCTCAGCTTTTGCCAACAAACCTAAGCTCAGCGGTGCAGGGGCGCGGGGGGCTGCGAGGGAAAGGAGCGCTTGTTTTCGGTGATGACGACGGAAGGCGCGCCGTCTCAGGCGACCATGAGCCACATGAGACACCGCCGAGCCAGCGGTAGCGAGCGAGTCGCCGTGTCGAGCGTTGTGACGGTCGCATGAGCCGACTCGGCGCAGTTACCGAGTTATGTGCCATTACGGACAGAATAGTCCCCCCGACTTTCGGCACCTCCGCGCGGTCCAAGTGAACAGAGTGAAGCGCTCCCTACCTCCTTGCCGACCACTGGCCCCCACCGTTGAGCTTAGGTTAGTTGACAAACGCCAGGTCGCTTCTAGCACCCCACCACTTAACATACTGATTGAAAATAGCCTAACACTTTGGAAGGTTGATTGGAAGTGCAGTATCGGTGAGTTATCACTTCATCTGGCCTGTCCAGCCTGCCACTATATGGCCTTGTGCTCAGAAAGACTTGTCTCAAAACACTTGACAGGTCACAAAGGTTAATAACAACAGTAGCCAATGTAATTCCTTAGTGGCCAAGTGTCCCATTGAACAAAGACATCGAACCCTCCTCATTGTTGCAAAAGGCCAGTTCAGGGCTGAGAGGTGGTGTCGAGAAGAACGACCTCCGTCATAATTATAATCCTCTGAAGCTGGAAGGTGTTGTCTGAGCGGTGATTATCTACTCTGTCAAACAGTGGTGGGGAAAAGTACTCAAATGCTTTACTTTAGTTAACGTAGCAATACTGCAGTGTAGAAATACACTGTCCAGAATTCAAAATGTACTTGCAAAAGTACAAAGGTATTGGTATCAAAATGTACTTAAAGTACCCAAAGTAGAACGTACTCATTATGCAGAATGTCCCATTTCAAGTATTCAAATGTATACAAATCTTTTGAAAATAGCAGATCCACAAGCCTACAATGTGTCGCATCGCAACGCATTGTGGGATGTGGGCTGGTTATTTGCCAGCGAGTTGTTGTGGAAACAGTTATCAGTGTTGTTTTTGTGCCTACGGTATATTATTCTGCCTGTCCTATCTGTCCTGTTTCCCTGCCTGACTTTCTGTCCGTTGTTTTTGTCATGGCAGTTCGCTGATACGCTCGAAAGCCGAACAGCGGAGGCATTAAAAACCCTCTCGCTTATGTAGAGGCAAAAGTTGTTGATAATGGAATACTGCCCCCGCTCCCCCACTAACTGCACGCCTCACATGAGTCGGCATTTGGTTCACTTCATTTCTTTCACTTCACCTCTGTGTGGGCACCACAGATACCTTACGTAACTATCCAAACACATCTCAGAATGTATCTCCATGTGTTTTTGATGTGGTCCATATTGCTGGCTCCATTAGTCAGGCCATTAGTCAGCCGGCAGCGCAGCGAAGTTCTTCTTTCATCGAACCCAAACAAAGCCTTGGAGAAGCGCGTCTCTGAAAAGTTCCATTGAGACATGCCAGTGTCGAATATGGCATTGAAAACAGGCCGTCGCCCCCTGCCCCGCTTATTTTCTACTTTAATCTAATTGCCTACACATTTTATCTGACGATTTAAAACGCGTGTTTTGTAAAATTACTCCTGGATCACCTCAAAGGAGTCTTTAGAATTTTCAAACAAATTGATAAAAGATAAATGTAAAATGGCTGCTTACTGTTAAAATGTAGTTGAGTAGAGTTGTCACAATGTCATTGTACAAGCTCAATGCGCGCACACACACACACACACACACACACACACACACACACACACACACACACACACACACACACACACACACACACACACACACACACACACACACACCTTGTACACAGTGTTCTAGCTAGGTATCAAGCCGTCATGTTTGTATTCCTCAGCTACAGTTAGATGGCATCATTAACTGCCTCTCCTCTCCTCCCCTCCCATGCTGTGTGTGTGCGCGTGCGTGCATGCACATGTTGGCGGAGGTATGCACTCTAAGTGCCATCGTTCCGAGTTTTCCATTCTCTTTGTCCACATTCTGACAATGATGGATTACGACAACGCAATCAAAGATGAAAAGGACTTGCTGGCATTGTCCTTGAAAGCCAATAGGCTCCATCAGCCAAGCTTTCGAATGTATTTGCTTGAATCGTATCTCATAGGCATATTTTGATTCCATCATGCATATACTGTAAGCCTAGACATCATAATATCATAAAGCATCATAATCATAATCAGTATTTATTGGTCACCAGAGAGGGATATTCCACTTCACAAATTTAAACAAAAACACATAACACAACATAAAGACAAGACATAGAGACCTCAGAGTACACAAACAACATATCGGAGAGACAGTTTGTTTAGCGCCGCAATAGCTGAGTGGACAAAACTCCTGCCTAGAACGAACCTTTTCCCATAAAGTTCTGTATCCCCGTTCAAATGGCATGGTTGTAAAGTGACGGTTGGTTGAGAGGGATGATCAGTCATTTACTATTGTGTGATTGGCTGAGTGCTGCTGATGGCTTTATCGTCAGAATGTGTGGGTGTGGGAAGGCCAACCTTGGAGGCAAACAAATCAATCAAGTACAAAGCATACAGTATGTATGTATGTATGCATGAACGATAGCCTAATGTTGAACTGCCTCTACTCTATCTGTGTCTCTTTATCCGTGGTGGACAGTAACTAAAGGGGAATACCACCCATTTTCAACCTTGAACTAGTTCATTAATATACCTTAGAGCAGGGGTCTTCAACGTTTTCAGGCCAAGGACCCCTTTGTTGAGAGAGAGAGATGAAGCTTTTCATAGATTCCATATTTTTTCATTGTTTGACAGCACAATTATCAGTGTATCTTTCCCCATGTAGTTACTCTGAGGACCCCTTAGGGGTCCCTGACCCCCTGTTGAAGACCCTTGCCTTAGAGGAGTTATGTGGAAAATCTGGAAATAGAAAAAAGTCAGACCCTTCAGGGTTGCCTAGAACTGGAGGATTGATTGTGGGGTTTGGCTTGCAGAGTACATCTTGACGATGTCATCAAAGTGTACTTTGCAAGCCAAACCCCATTGAGTATCTGTTCTTTACTTGACTATATTTTTGGATACTTGACAATTTTTCTCTTTCTTTTTTAAGAATGTACTTTCGAATTTATGAATGTATTTTTAAACTTTAACTCAAGTAAAGAATTGACTGAGCTTGTAGTTGACTAATATTCGACCAGGACTATCTACAGTATACTGTGGGATTGAGCACTTTGTCCAACACTGCTCTTAATCAATGTCTCTCTCTCTCTCTCTCTCTCTAGATGCCTGGCCAATTGTCCAGTCCTGTGTGTCTGACAGTGATCTGGTTTCTCTCCTGGTCTCTGTGTCCTGTGTGCCGTGCTCATATTTTGACCAATGAAGGTATGACACACATGCACACATATAAAAACGTACACGCTACTGTATGTATGTACACAAGACACAAATCATAATGCCTGCATAGCTCCATAAGCTTGCAAACAGCAATATACAGTACATACTGTAAGCCTACACACGCATGCACGCACGCAGGCACGCACACACACACAAAACCACAGAACTCAACATTTCTCACAAACTCACAGACACGTGTTTGTTGAGCAAGC
>NC_137822.1:30061477-30133977 GCF_963921795.1 Nannobrachium achirus | reverse complement strand
AAAAAAATCTGCAAACTCAAATATTGTAATAAATCTTATAAAACGTCTAATAAAAAATACATTTCTCAGCCTATGTAGCACATAGAAACATAATTAGCAAATATTTGAGACCTTACACCATAGGCCTTACACCATAGGCCACCACTTTGACAAGAAACAACAATCCACCAGCCTTTATATTGAATATTTCAATTCTTGTTGTTCCACCAGCCTTTAAATTGAATATTTCAATTCTTACGAGCACCCAGCTCAATATTGAAACGTCATTGCCCCTGCTTTACACCACACCAATCCACCAGATTGTATATTGACTGTGTCAATTCTTGTTTTTAGCTCCATTTAACGGTAAATCTGGCGAGCGACATTTGTCATTATTATTATATGTGCGTGCGCGCGTGTGTGTGCGCCTGTGTATGTGAATGAATGAACCATATCATCATAATCATTTTATAAGTGTTATTACCTCTGTTGTTCTGGAGTTTGGGGTTGACTCTGTGCTGCAAAGAGTCGGGTCTCTGAAACTAGCCGTGTCAAAGTGCGTCCGTGAAAAGTTATCCAGTCCTGATGAAATCCATGAAACACTTCTTCATCATCGTCGTTGTTTTCAAACATATCACGTAACAATAACAATGCCAATTCCAGCGGGCCTGGTTTGCCTTCGCTCAACGCGTCTTCCATTTCGCCGCTATGAGTAGCTGCACTGGGATTCTCCGACAAATAAAGTTATGTAAGCAAAAAAAAAGAAATCCCAGCATGCTTTGCGGTAGTCAGGGAAGTATACGTCATCACCTCCTGATGCAATTCATTGGCCACGAGACCAGAAGAGGGTAAAAACTACAGGAAACGCATTTTGCGTTCCCGGTCTGAATGGATAAACAGCATTTTGCGTTCCTGGCGTGAAAGGTAGAAACGCATTTTGCGTTCCCGGTCTAAATGGGTTAATCCAAAGCGACTTACAATAAGCAGATAATACATCACTATAATAAGCAAGATAATATGTCAGAACATCAACAACAATAGGTAGACCATGCACCTAATCAGTAAAAAATGTTTCTAAAAACCTAAACAAATGCTAACTAGCTTCATGTATGGTCAATGAGTGTTACAGTAGTGCTATGGGTTTAGGTGGAGTCTGAAGAGGTGCGTCTTCAGTCTACGGTGGAAGCTAGGGAGTGTGTCTTTTGTTCTAAGTGCGACAGGGAGTTTATTCCACAGTTTGGGGGCCAGGAGGGCAAACTGTCTCTGGACGATTAAGAAGAGGTATCAAATGGATGTTGGTGGCACTTGCTTAGGCAATGTAAACATATGTTTTCTCATGCCAATATACTCCTTTGAATTGAATTGAATTGGTATAAAAGATATCTAACTGGGGTTCCTTGGTATGAAAACTGGGGTTCTTTGATATGAAAACTGGGGTTCCTTGATATGAAAACTGGGGTTCCTTGGTATGAAAACTGGGGTTCCTTGGTATGAAAACTGGGGTTCCTTGATATGAAAACTGGGGTTCCTTGATATGAAAACTGGGGTTCCTTGATATGAAAACTGGGGTTCCTTGATATGAAAACTGGGGTTCCTTGATATGAAAACTACTGGTGTTCTTTGATATGAAAACTGGGGTTCCTTGATATGAAAACTGGGGTTCTTTGATATGAAAACTGGGGTTCCTTGATATGAAAAGGGTTGAGAATCACTGGTCGAGGAACAAATAAGCCTGGAGTTTTCCATGTCTTGATTCTGTTTCTCTATTCCAGTGGTTCTTGACACTTATTCGCCCCTGGACCACCATATTTGAAAAAACATGCCAAGGACCCCCCATTAGAGAAGATGTTTAGGACCCCCAGTTTGACATGCATTAGGCTACAGAGCCCCATTTAATGGTATTTCTATCTCAGACCCCAATCTATATTGTTAAATCAATGTTAATTTAACTGTACCAAAATGGAACCAAATGGACCTGTTCCATTTGTACACTCTCGGAGTTACATACCCAATAAGGGTCCATTTGGTTCCTAACTATCATTTAGCAGGGGACCCCCCTAGAACTCCCTCAAGGACCCCACTGGGGGTCCCCGGACCCCACTTTGAGAACCAGCGCTCTATTCAACCCATCACACGCAGCGGGGCCCTTTGGCCTGCAGTGTACCGTAGCGCAGCAAGTGCCCTTTGCTACGCTGTAATTTTCCTGTCAAAATGAATCGCCTGTTCCTCCAGTATAATTTGGAGGCTACGTTTCATCGTCCCGGAGCATGAACTTCAGATCTAGGTCTCTGAGAAACTCTGGTCTGAACTCTGGCGAAGCAGGAACCATTCCAACGGCATTGTGTGCATGGGGACCGACCATGGGAAGGGAAGCGGGTGTGTGTGTGTTTTGACGCCGCCACTGGTTGAAGTTCACAACTCGGGGCGTTCAGCAGACACTCTGGAGCGAATCGAATATCAAAACCACACGGATCGGCCCAGAGGAATGCGAGGGCTGAGAAAACAAACATAGGTTCCTGAGTGAGCAAGCGTCTATCTATATAACTGTCACTGTCAGGCAGAAACGTTGTATCTCCCAAGTTTCAAATTTGTAACTTTCGTAAATTAAAGCCCCACTTCATCATACAAAAGTGTCACTCCAAAGTAGTGAGAATAGCCGATCTACAAGCACACAAAGCACACAACACCTCGTGATACGAGGCGTTGTGTGCTTGTAGATCTGCTAACAAAAAAAGGAAGGTTTTGGACATACAAGGTTTTCCACCCGACAACGACGATAACCTATCTACCATCCCATCTATCTCAGTAGGATACAGTACATACCTAGTATTTATTTCAATAACATATCTAACAGTTACAACATGCCTATACCTATCCAAATGATCAGAATTAGGTGCAGTATCCAAAATACTGTACTTAACAGACCTAATATACCTTCTGTGGTATCTATCTAATAGACCTGTCATTGTCTCCACCAGCCGAAGGCTGAGGGAGAGTATGTTTTCCCCTCCGTCCGTCCGTCCGTGCGTGCGTCCGTGCGTCCGTCCGTCCGTTTGTCCGTTACCAGCTAATCTCCGGCGCCGTTGGCCCGGTCGCTGCCAAACTGTGCACACACACTCCCTCGATACCAATTCAGAACCTCTGCCCCAAATATTTCACATGGGCCTGTTCTAGCGCCACCAGGAGGCCGACTTTTGCAAAACTAACTTTTGCCAGTACTCCTACAGATTCTGTCCAAAAATCACGTAAATCAGTAGACAGTATCTCTACAGTCATGTGATCGACATGGATGTGGCAGATTTTCCATATTCCATCCTGATTGGCTAAAACTGGCTTTCAAAGTTTGCAGGATTGGTCAGTTTTGAATAAAATGCCTGAAATCCTGAACGCAGTGTGCGATTTTGGTGAAATTGTGCATGCACATTCCCAATAGGCAGAGGAATAAATGCCACTTAAGAAAAATCAAATCAGCCTCATGGTGGCGCTATAACAGGCCGATTCATGTTTTCACCTATAACTCCACCGATTAGTGTCAAACTTTGTATGCGCACTCCTTAGAGGCCAAGGTAAAACCTTTTCCCTGCATTTTTTACATCAGCCTTTTATAGCGCCACCAGGACACCACAATAACATGCCTGACCTGGTGGAGACCTGTGCTCGGAAGAGCACTGCTTCTAGTTTAGCTGTGTAGTTGTGGATCTTAGGATTTGTAGGGCAATATTAAAAAGACGACTTTACCTAACAATATTGTTATTTATTTGGTCTCTTGCCCTCTCTTCATTGGTCTCTTTCCCTTGTGTCTCTCCTCTGTTTCTCTTTTTATTCTTCCATACATGTTACAAAATCTTGCTCTAAAATAATTACAACACATTTTCAAAATGCATCATTATCAAAACCCCAACCATACCCAGTACAAAATTACCACAATGCATGATTCCCTTCGCTATTAGCATAAGTCATACTGTACATAACACATTTGAACATGATTAGACAGAATTATTAGACATGATTATTAGACGTGATTATTGGACATAAGTAGACATGACATGCCATAAGCCACATACCACTGTACACTCTCAATATGTTCAGAACAAGAAAAAAATAGAGAAAAAAAAATTATGATAATAATAAATGCATATACTGGTGTTTAAATAATCATCTCCAATTCTCTTCCCATACTTGGAATGAACTCTCTTTTTATTTCTTGTCAATTCTGTCACTGGCAAGTGCTTTTATCTGGACACACTGAACTTGAACCTGAATTCTTCACTTATCCAAACGGATCCTGCCTCCATTGTTAACAGTCTCTCTCTCTCTCTCTCTCTCTCTCTCTCTCTCTCTCTCTGTCTGTCTATCGTCCTCCCTATTGTTACTCTCCTCTGCCACTGATGAATGTATCGTCCAAAGGTTTTTGACACCAAACTGTAACAAGGCCCCCCCAAAAAATAAACATGGACAAAGCCCTTCATTTCCTGTCACTTTCTCAAAAAGGAAGTGGCTTCCAAAGTTGACTTCCTTTCAGGGTGGAACCCTCTAGTTTTCCTTTGCACAAGCTGGTCTTACCTGATGTTTTTGTAGGTTACAGTTCAGGACCAGGTTGCAGTTTGGCTTAGAAATGTCATAGACCCTTTGGCACATAAGTAAATGGCCCCTTTTTGGGTGGAAACATATCAATTCTTGCCATAGCCAACAAAAATGTTTTCTTTAATTATGCCTTTTTTTTGGTGTAGAAACAGGAATCCTCCCCTTTTGTAGTCCACTTCCTGGATGCTTTTGTTTATACCTAATAACAGCATTACATGTTTATGGCAGTGGTGCTGACAGATTACTGTTGACGCTGTAACAGTGACTCCTACAGCGTGGGCTGGTTGCACCTGGCAACAGGGGTGTTGAACTGTAAGAATAGGGTGTTCCTTCCTTCACCCACTCACTACATCCTCCTGGTGAGGATCCTCGTGTTCTCGTATATGGATAGTATAGTTCGACTAAGCCGGGTTAGGGTTAGGTTTTAGGGTTAGGTTTAGGCATAGTTTTACTGAGGTTAGGTTTAGGCATACTGTAGTAGCATTCACCAGGTTAACATTCACCAGGTTGGCATTCACCAGCGTCGGCAGGTTAGCATTTTACCAGGTTAGCATTCACCAGCGTTGAACTAATGCGACGTCGAACAAATGTTTTGGCGTAATATCGCTACGCTCCCGACCGGAACTTTACCCCTGCACCACCACCCGAGCGCCCTCCATGTGTCCACAACTATAAGTGTCTTTGTTTTGTTTTATGCACAGTTTCCTTGTGTACTGTATGCGAGTATTCCTACCGTAGGAGACGGGGTTACATAAATTAGAAGGCGCGGCTTGTGATTGGCTGGAGCGGAGGTCTGGAGCGCTCGGCTGTGGTCACTTGGACTGCGCGGGCGTTTATCGTGGGCTTGCCCAGGCCTTACGGCCTGGGCATAAATATAACGATTGCATTCACCACGGCTTCACTCACCACGGGCACTCGTGCCTGCGGCGCTCGGGCGCGAAGAGCAGGACCAAGGTCCGCTGGCCTTCGCGCCGCTTGCAATGTCGTGGACAATAACTGTGACATCTAACCATAAAACGAGCGCTCCTTCAAACACCGTCTCCTACGTTTGGAATAATAGCGTACTGTATGTGTCCTGTATGTGTCTGTCTATTCGTTTGTCCAAATAGTTAAATAAATGAACAGTAATTATCAGATTAACTTTCCCTTTGTGCTCTAATCTAAGCGGTTTGAACTCCAATTCCCAGATCCCCCAGGAAAGCTGAACATTTCCTGCCGATTGCCCAATCACTCGCTGGTTCGCTGCTCGTGGGTGGAGTCAGTGAAGACCTTCCTGCCAGCCCAGTATCATGCCTTCTACAGGTGAGGACCTGGCACTGCATAGAAATACAGCTTTCTGCACTTTGTCTCAACCCAAACAGAATGGGTTGTTAAATGGGTATAATAAAGAAGGTACAATCGTTAAATGGGTTGACAACGCTTGTTAACCGTTTTCTTTCTTTCCAGTTCGTACCTCCATGCCCCATCTCTCTTTTGGTCTCTGTATTTCTCTTTTTCCATGTATTGTCGTCTACTATAGTCTATACCGGTGGTCCTCAAAGTGGGGTCCAGGGACTCTCTGTGTTCCTTTTGGGAGGTCTAAATTGATCTTTACAAGTATGTAACTCTTGACAGTATACAAATGAAACCAAATGGACCCTTACGGGTCCATTTGGTTTCATTTGTATACTGTCAGAGTTAAGGGGAGACCTTGACATTTTAAAGTTTGAGAACTACTGGTCTATACCGGTGGTGCAGAAACTGTAGGTGCAGAGAACTAAACTGTGGGTTGCAGGAGGAGATCTATTGTGCTGTGGAAGCGTGTGCAGCAGCATATTGATAATCGTTCGTCATCACACTGAACTGTAGATAACATTAATTCCAAGAACTATGAGTCATGCTTCATGCTTGAATGGCCCCTCTGCTGAAGTCAATTAGAAAGAGAGTGAGAAGGAAAGAGTGCAGACTGAACTGTCCACAAAGGTCCTCTTCCTCGTAAACAATGCGTCGCTTTCAACTGATCATTCAAGGACAGGTTGGCCACAGAGCCAAACGTTCTATAGCAGTGGTTTTCAACCTTTTGACACACCTGTTACTCATAGCAAAATCTTGGCTTGTATGCCTTTACTGATAGAGATAGACAGAAGGCTGACAGGATTATGGGGAGAGAGATGGGGAGTGACTAGCTGTAACTTTTGAATGCTTTAACTTCTGAAAAATACAAGTTCGCAGCGCGGCACTCAACATATTTTGAGTTGGGGGTCCGTGGCCAAATACCTGTAATTTTGGGGGTCCTTGACATGAAAAAGTTTGAGAACAGCTGATTTTAAGGGAGGATTTAGAAGTTGGGTCAAAGATCGGGTCAAAGATATTCAAAGACTTGCACACATTTTCATGATTTTTCAAAAATAGCAGATCCACAAGCTCGCAGAGCAGTGAGCTTGTATATCTGCTATTTTTCAATAGTTAAAGCATAAAATAATGGTTAAAGTGGTTCAAATCTAACGCGACTCGGGCACGTTCCAGGTCTTTTAGAGCAGTGGTCCTCAACCTTTTCAGGCCGTGAGTACTATAGTTGCCATTACATTTAGTTTGACTCGATCTATTCCATTTTGAAAATAGTAGCAACGTGCTCACATGCTCACAACGCCTCGCGTTGCGAGGCGTTGTGAGCATGTGATCATGTAGAGCATGTAGATCTTCTGCCTCTTATATTTGACAATTTGACCAATGTTTGACCAGAGGAACTAAAAAGGTCTTTAAAGTCCTTAAATTGTCACTTTAGAAATGTGCAGATACCCTGTATACACTTATACTGTATGTTGGTCTGTTTACTGTTGAGTGAGAAAACAATGTTAACATTTAGCTAATCATCTGGGGACCCCCCAAAATAATTTGGGGACCCCTCTGGGGGTCCCGACCCACAGGTTGAGGACCACTGTTTTAGAGGGTTAAACACCTGGTATAACATCTCCTCGTTGGTTTTCCAGGGGTAAAGGCGAGGAGTGGAAGCCGTGTGTGGTGGACCCGTCCCTGGAGCGTTGTGAGATCACCCTGCCCACCTACTGGCAGTCCGTCCACCAGCTGAACATCACAGTGACCAACGCCCTGGGCAGGGAGCAGACCAGGGAGCAGATAAGGATGGATAAGCTGTGTAAGACTCACACACACACACACGCACACATACACACACACACGATACAATGGTTGAGTGCTTCATTCAAAGCTTTAAAATGTACATTTAACTCATTTACTGCCCAAGCCCGAGTTTCCCAAGTTATTCCCGATGTCTTTGCGTGCCCATAGGCCAGAGTTTCCCGAGCTGTTAATCAATTAGATTTGATTAACACTTCTCTTGCCAACCCCGAGTTTCCCGAGTTTGTATAGGTACCCCCCCTGTGCCAACCCCGAGTTACCCGAGTTTTTTCTTTTCTTTTTTTTTTTTTAATGTTTTTTGGACCTCAAAAAATGTATTAGGCATGATCGCGATCGCGAAATTGCATGTTTAACCACCATATCAACCCATTCTTTCAAACATGGCAGCCATGTTTGTTTACATCTGAAGAAAGAATAATGGCTGCTATATCATGAATGCCTGAACGGATTTCCAAGTGGATTTTTTTGTTTGAAAGCTGTGAACAGCGTGCACACACGTGGTGCATGATCTAGGCATGCATGGGCGTGCACGATCCGTGCACTATGAATTACATGGAAGTCTATGGAGACCATGGCATCTTGGACCTTCAAAGACATTTAATTGATTGCAACTTAAGTGTTAAAAAACACCCAAAATCGGATCGCCGCTCCGGGGTTACTAAGTAACCTAGAGCTAGTGCTTCGGAACCGGATATGCAGTTTTGGTCGGGCGGGACAATACACTTCTCTGTGGCCACTTTCTCCTGCATTTACTTCCTTGTTACACAACACTGCTGCTAGGGAAGCAATGCTAGCATGGATTAATATGCGGTCTTTTGTAATCGAGCAGACCACGGCGTGCACGCGAATCGTGCATGATGTGTGCACCATCGTGCACGATAGACACACATGCACCCACGTTAAAAGGACGAAAATTGTGGCATATAACGCGATAGTGAAACAAGTACAATAGTAACCATGTGTCCTGATTCCATATCATCACCCTCAGATGACACTGAGCACGCTGTACTGTACTGTATGTAGTTAGCTCAGTATTGAAACAAACTCATGTACATTGTATCCTGTCACCATCGTCAAGCACAACTTAACCTCCCCCATCGTTCAAGACCAGCCTCCGAGACTCCCAGTAACTCCTACATTCTGTTCCTAGCATTTCCAAGAAAACATTAGATACTCAGAAATACATTGGAACATAAATCATAATGAGGCCTTTAGTTTCCTCTCCGCACCAGCCCCTCTAGATTGTCCCGGACAAAATCATTTTACGCTTGTGTTTGCATCTTTCATCCGACATCTGTGTTCTTCTCAGTGCTGCTACCATGCTAAATGAAAAGTGTCATGTTAGAGTCATCAGAAGGTTGGGAGTACTACCTGTGTGCCTGTGGTAAGGGCAAGCTTCAGAAACTTGCTCTTGTCTTTATTAAAAGTTTGATCAGTTTTTGAAAAGACGCAGCCGCCCGCTGCTGTGTGCAGAGGCGTAATTTCAGAAAGAAGTATGTGGTGGCAATCATCATCAAAAACAAGTTGCCACTCAAGCCCCACTTCTAAAAAGTGGATCTCAATGCTCTCAATGTGTCGCATGTGACACGTTGAGACCTTGTAGATCATCTATTTTTGCTATTTTAGTTTAGGGGCAAAAAGATGTTTAAAAATGTTCACATTCCCAAAATAGGGATGCCTGAACACTAGGGGGCGGCAATTGCCATCACCTGATGCCCTGAATGATGCCCCTGGTTGTGTGTTACTGATTATTATCTGTGTCTGTTTCCTTTACCTGCAGTGAAACCGGACCCTCCAGAGTCTGTGACGGTGGAGGGGCAGGTGGGCCATCCTACCAGGCTGCTGGTGGCGTGGCATTACCCGTCCACCTGGCCCGTCCACTCAGCCTTCCCTCTCATGTTCCAGATCAGATACAGGCCTCAGGGCTCCACACACTGGTCAGAGGTCAGTGGAAACCACAGGAACACTTTTGTTTTGTAAGGTGGAAGCAGATTTGAGTTGAGTAAAGCTATGACGAAAATTTTTCGTCGACTACCTTTTTTCACTGACGAAAACTATATTAACTCATTTAACGCTGATCCCGAGTATACTAGTGAAAAATACTCGAGTATTTAGAGTGCCGATCCCGAGTATACTCGCGTAAAATACTGTATATAGAGTAACGCTGGCACTCTTACCCTACGGTCCGTTGGAAAGTCCTGGCACGATTGGACTCGCCGATTCATCATCATCACGGATCCACATGCACAAAATAGTAATCCCTTAACATGGAGGGCGACGGTGGATCTCATCTTTAATGTCCATTTTCTCCGAACAACACTTTTAAAGCCAAGGATGGCATTAGATTCTCGCTACAATAACGTAATAACAAAGGCAACGATCGGCCATTACAGCAACGGCATGGGGTGACGATCGCTTCCGTTGAATGACGTCATGACGTCAAACCGGAAATGTTTACGCAATGGACTGGCCTTCAAAATAAGAGAATGGCAGCGGATGGAGCCTGCGAGAGGCACGCTGGACATTTTAACCCGTTCATGTCTGGAGCACTAAATGGGTTAAAACGAATTAAACCTAACTATGATGACTAAAACTAAGACTAAATGTATTGATCATTTCATCACAAATAAAAACTAGACTAAAATGTTAGGGAGGGACTATAATGGAGAAGAGATCTAGTAGAACTAAAGTACAAGTCTTTATAGTGGACCCTGATGAAGGCCAAAATGCATTGGTCACCTGCATTTCTTTGAATGATTTCTTGCTTTATTTAAATAAAGAAGTTTATACTTTAAACTGAACAGAGGTGCCCTGGATCCTCTCTAAGTACACCACCTTATTTATCTTACTTTTGATACCTACTGCATTGAAATTGAACTTAGAACTCTTGTCCTATAAGTAACTTAACCCTCTCCAAAGAGCACCTGTTATCAGTTTTCACTACTCGTAGAGCTTCTTCATTTCTTATCTGACAAAGTCAAATAGCAGATCTACAAGCTCACAACTGCGACACGTTGTGAGCATGTAGATCGGCTATTTTCAGCATGCAACAAAGTATAAAATCAGACACTTTACGACACCATCAAGGCCTGGGAAAAAAATGTGTCAACAAAATCAATTGTAGATGTAATAGACTAAAAAATGACTAAAACTAAATTGAATGTTATTCAAAAGACTATGACTAAAACTAAATCAACGCTAGTTGATCATGTGGTTGTGGTGACGATAGGGCATAAAGCTGCCGTCCTACGTATGATATCGGCATTGTTTGAGTAACAGAAGAGTTACAGAAATGCAGCTGTTTATCTTAGCGGCATTGGATGGCAGAAATGATATCGTGTGTAACAATTTTACATAATATTCTTCGCAGCATGATCAAGCACCCATAGCACAATAGTCTGATGCAGTAACATCAAACTGTGTTCTGTGTCTGTCTTGCGGGGCATGTGCATGCGTGCGCGCCAGCATAACAGTAGGTGTGGCAGTGTCTGTCGCTGCCTTTGTGGGATGGCGTGTGTACACACGTCGTAGGTATTGTGGTCTCTGTGATGAATTGTTGAACAGTGGTGTCGAATTACACACTCTAACACTGTCTGTTGCCAGCAGCAGATCCCTTAACACTGGACAGACAGCGCGTGCCCGATTGACTAATTCCACTCCATACCATATCTCATAGCCTGTATGGATGGTGGGTTCGAGATAGTCCACAGCAGTGGATTCCAGGGGCTCCTTTATGGGGGTCTAAATTGACCATACAAGTCTGTAACTCTGACAGTGTACAAATAGACTCAAATGGACCCTAACGGGTACATTTGTGTCCATTTGTATACTGTTAGAGTTAAGGAGAGACCTTGAAATGTGAAAGTTTGAGAAACACTGGCCTACAGAATTTAAATAACATAGTTGGACTGAAGAAATATTCTGGAGCAAACACTGTGACGCTGATTTGTGCTGTAGTTTTCAAGATCAGATGACATGGTGACCGAGCTCAGCACATGGAAACTGTCCCATAGTGCAGGGGTCTTCAACGTTTTCAGGCCAATGACCCCTTAGCTGAGAGAGAGATGAAGCAGGGACCCCCACAACCTGTTCATAGATTCCATATAGTTTCATTGTTTGACAGCACGGTCTTCTGTGTATTTTGGATTCATGTCAATTTGTGTTTTCAGATATGTATTTAACCACTTGGACCGTCAACACTTAATAAACTTGACCTTTCACTCTGTACTTAGTCTGCTCTTTTTCCCCCTCTACACCAAAGTTCTTTGCCGAAAATAGCCGATCTACAAGCTTGTAGATCTGCTATTTTTGGCTAAAGTTCTCAGAATATGTTAGTGTTCAAGTGCAATATAAAACATGAGAAAAAAAAGCTTCTATCACACAAAGGAGGACACCCCCTGTGGTAACTCTGAGGACCCCCTAGGGGTCCCGGATCCCCTGTTGAAGACCCATGCCATAGTGTGTTGTTCATTGGCCATCTGATGCTACGTTATCAACGGCAGCAGCGGGTACAGATTGTGGCTGGGGTGGTAAGTGTCTTTGATGAACCGCTTAGCCTCCACTTAACCCTCTGCTCTCTCCCATCTCCCTATCAGATCGAGTCTATGGACATTCCGGTGCTGATATCGGACGCGCTGGCTGGTTACCCCCACCAGGTCCAGGTCCGCGCTCAGGACGAGGTGAACTCCGATAGCCAGTGGAGCGAATGGAGCCCGCTGCTCTTGGCTTGGCCTTGGGGAGGTGAGAAAGACAACTTCTACCACTTTTTCTAGTCACATGTTCAAATACTGGATTCTGATTGGCTAAATTCCGGAGGTTATGGCAGAACAACCGCCGCAGTTGTGTGAGGACGAGATCAATGCGCCTCAGTGTACATCCGGGGACTTCAGGAGGTAGTCGGAACACCTTTCCCCCAACCAACATATGACGGTCGTAGCGGTCCTATGTTTACTAACGTGCGTACGACGTCGCCGATTTATTTGGATCCAATGCAATCCGCCAACTTTAAAGCCCCTTTTCTCTGAACCTATGCCTTTCTGGAAGCGAACAGCCTCTATTTACGGCCGGAACGGTCCTTCTAACTGACGTTAGCTTAGCTGTATGCTAGACATCTTTCTCTGCATGGAGTTGGCGTCATCTGGTGGTGAGTAGAAGATGTTGTTTGTGGAACTATTTGCTGTCGTCGCGGAAGTTTTATAGGCAATAATGATTGTAACTTAATATCCTTGCAAGTTACAACTATGTGTTTTCTTTCATGTATACGGAAAAAAGTGGTAGAAAAGCTATTTACCACTCGGGGTCGGACATTATGCTCTGATAATGTCCTGTGTGAGGGTGTTATCGGACTCGGCTTCGCCTCGTCCGATCACCCCCTCACACAGGACATTATCAGAGCATAATGTCCTCTCACTCGGGGTAAATTGCTTACTTCACCATTCATTCACTTAAACCCATTTAGGCCTAGAATTATTGAACGCTTTAACCAGTGAAAAATAGCAGATCTACAAGCTCACAGCGCGGCACCGAGTGCCGCGCTGCGAGCTTGTAGATCTGCTATTTTTGAAAAAGTCGTGAAAATGTGTGCAAATATTTGACTATATGTATTTTCAAAGCGAACAGTTGTAACTCAGATTTTGCTTCTGGGTGGTCCCTGGAACTATATATTTTGAGATGGGGGTCCATGGCTAAATAAATATCATTTTGGGGGTCCTTCACATGAAAACGTTTGAGAACCACTGACATGGTAGTCTCTCAAGAACAGACTAACTGAGCTCCAGAAAAGGACCTTTTCTTTGACGATGGCTAGCTAGATTGCTGACATAGGAACATAGGTTTTTCCAAAAAAATCTTAGAAGGATTCAAAAGACACTTATAGAATCGGTTCAAAATTCTAATTTTCAAGATTTTTTCAAAAGCATAAAATAATTATACACAATAATGTGTACCCGTTCTAGTGCTGTGTATTATGTGCCATGAAGGTCTGGGTCACTTTGTTATTAACACTTGCGATGCCAAAAACGTCCAGGAACATGATAAGAATTACCGTGGTGCATGGTTACCAGATAAACAGGTGCTGCGGCGGCGGCTGGTGAGCGAAAAAACATCATATCCCATGATGAAATTGGGCCGCCATCATCAGGAAGCGTGTCCATCTCCATAGGCTCCTATTCATTTGCTGCTGCAAAGAAACAGCTTTATCTCTGAATCTTTTTCCAAAAATGCTTCAATCTCGGATAAACACTTTTTTTCATGGCTATGCCATGTGAAAGTAAACCCGATCCACATCACAAGACCATGAATTTCCACAATATGGACACGATCGTGATTGATTACAAAAAGAAAGACACTAAAAGTGTTAACATCCTCATGGCTTGTTACTCTTTGTAAACTGTGCTTATAGAAATTATAGAAGTAGAGGGTTAAGTTACTTATACTAGGACAAGAGTTCTAAGTTCAATTTCAAAGTATGGTTCTAAAAGTCCAGTTGGTTGATAAGTTAGTCGATAAGTTAGTCTACTCTACCAGATATCTTGACGGTTAACCAAACAGGATTTATATTCTGGTATTATTGTTATAATAGAATTTCTTAGTTTTGTGCTCTGCATGGCACATGACTGGACAACGCTGATTGAGGCAGTTTGTTGATATGGATATGATTCAGAATAACTTATAGTACACCTACAGAATCGTTTCACTGCATTTTTGTGATATACCGGTATATATATTTTTGTTTCAGCCTACAACACCCCTGAGCCTGCACTGGAAAACTTCCCAGAAGAGTTTTTTCCTGAGGAATTTCCGGTAGACATCAACCCTGAGACCTCCACCGCCAAGACCCAAAGTAAGTATCCTTTCTTTTGTGCATGTGGTTAATATATATGCATTAGTTAACTCATTGTTGACCAGGCACAGGTGATGGATCACATTTATCTACTGCGCTGGGTATAATAAATATATAAGAATCTATAAAAGAAATGTATAACTAACAACGACAGGAAGGTTGAATCTCTTGAAATCTTTCTGAAAACTATTGCTTGGAGTGTTTCTTTGTGGCCTAGTAGTGAATTAAATAAGTCTTGAACCGCACGCATGCAACCTTTCTAACCTGTGATCAAATCCAGACAGAGCTCTCGGCCCTGATGCAAGATACTAACAGCAAGTGGACTGCTCTGCCCTCTTAAAAAATAATAGTACTGCCAGGGCCAAATTGTGCTTTTAGAATCTGCTTTCTGTAATTATGGTTCAGGACATTAAATGGGTTTGTTTGTGATGGGTCTCAAAATGTGTGTGCGTGTGCGTGCGTGCGTGCGTGTGTGCGTGTGTGCGTGTGTGTGTGTGTGTGTGTGTGTGTGTGTGTGTGTGTGTGTGTGTGTGTGTGTGTGTGTGGCAATGGGTGTGTGCGTGCATGACGGACAGTGGGTAGTACATTAACCGTACATGAAACTTAGCTCAAACAAGACTATGGCAACAGATACAAACAGAAACAGCGACACTCTTAGCTTTTCTTAGCTTTAGCATAGCTTAGTCCATGTCCAGGTGTTGGTGTTTCATGTTTACTGTCTGTAGGTATGTTCATGCCAGCTTAATAGATAAACCCATCTCTCTCACTCACTATCTATCTCTCTCTGCCTCACTCTATCTTCATCTCTCTCAGGCATCCCATAGCCTGGAGGGACGATTGCCCTGTCATTGGTTATTTAGTTGTTACGCTAACCAGCCGAGTAATGTTGTAACTTAATCAGTAACCCAGAGACATTTGCGGTTTATAGGGCATGCAGGGACTGGGAGGAAATGTAAAAAAAAAAAAAAGAATCACACCTAGTGTGAAGTGAGCTGTGCTATTTATGAGTTGATTCCATTAACAAAGCTTGGCCAATGTGACCCTGGGTGTACAACAAACTTTGAACACTTTGTGCCAAGATGTAGGCCAGATGTAGGCCAGATGTAGGCTAGATGTAGGCCAGACGTGGGCCAGATGTAGGCCACGCTTCAGAGCCTGGACAAAGCCAGATGTACTCTCATTACACTACCTCCACCATTATTATTAAATCAAACACACTCATGATGATGTTTTCTTTTTCTATTTTTGACATTAATGACAGGAAGAAGGAGCATCGGGTTTTTTTTTTCGAGTCAATAATAGTGTGAGTGTTATTTACTGTGATTATGGCCACAATAGCTCAAGCATTCCATTCCTGCTGCATCAGTGAAGTGCCCATAATGGAGGTCAATTACACCATTTGGGCATGGTGTCCTGTATGTACAATGTGTACTAGCTTAGAAATGTCTCTAATGTGGTTTGCAATATTGGGAGTGAAAAAAAAAGGAAAGTGAGATTGTGTGTTGCGCGTGAGAGAGAGACAGACAGAGAGACGGAGAGAGATAGAGACTGAGAGTGAGAGACAGACAGAGAACTAGCCAGTAGAACAGGATAGTGTGGGTTCCCAGCACCAGAAATAAGAACCAGTTAACTAGCTGGTAGGCCTATCACAATAATTACATAATTGCTTGATCACAATTATTTGAGATAACTGCAGCTATTTTTGCACAATTGTCATAATTGTTTCCATGTTGAAACTTGTTCATTCATACATTTTCAAAGCAAAAGTAGCAGATGTACAAGTTCTCAACGCTTCACTATGCCATAAGTTGTAAACTATTTGTATATTTAAGGTATTGGTGCATTTTAGCTTAAAAGCCAAATAGAAATGTAAATTGAATTTCTACGTTCCAATGTTCAATGCCAAAAACACAATTAAAAAACTACTATTTGTGTGAGAATTAAATGTAAAGGTTCATGATCAGGACAACCTTACTAGCTGGTAGAACAGATAATACTAGTAATACAGTAGTGTGGGTCCCCGGCACCAGAGATAAGAACCAGTTCACTATAGAATAGAACATTTGCAGTAGTGTGGGTCCCCAAGAATGCAGTTGAGAAATATTCTCATGAAGAATTGAAGTGTGAGACTTATGGTCTCCTAAAACTCAGATGGTATGCAGTATTGTTGATTGATTGATTGATTTTATAGTCAACGGTTTGCAAAAACAAGCACAGGTCGGGCGGCCGAGCTTCTAGTAATAATAATAGTTAGTAGTAGAGATGTTACCGATCAATCGGCAATGGATCGGATCGGGCCGATCAAAGCGCGATCGGCGATAATCGGTGGTTTAGATCAAAAGGTAAATTCACCGATCCGATCCGATCGGTGCATCCGATCAACCAGCCGTTCAGTATGCCCACTTGAGGCCATTTTGGGGTATTGATTTCCACAGTGCTGAAGGAATAATTAGTTACTGCTATGATAATAAATACATAGTAATGCTGGTAAATAACTATAAGGCAAATATATAAATGAATTCATGAGTGAATGAATGAATTAAAGTTAAAACATTAACATTTAGAAAATATAAATAATAACTTGATCGGATCTGTGATTGATCGGTATTGGGTGATCAAACTTTTTCCAAAAAACCTGATCGGACCATCCCTAGTTAGTAGTAGGTAATAAGGTCTATGTCACGCTGTGCTATATTTCCTGGAACTTTCACACTTTACATGCATGCTACACACGCACGCGCGCACACGCACACACACACACACACACACACACACACACACACACACACACACACACACACACACACACACACACACACACAGTGCTGGCTGCAGAGCTGATAGCTGAATAAAGCTCTGATTGACTTTATCAGATCTCTTTAAGCCAGGAGCCTGGAGACCAGATGTCTTCTTGCATGCGTGTGTGTGTGTGCGTGTGTGCATGAGACGGACTGTGGGTACACTACATTTGTTTGTGTTTGTATGCATACACACTTGGCTATGCGAGTGATGAGCACATACTGTAAGTGCAAATTGGCTTTGCACATCTTACTGTCTTTGTGTGCATGCACGCGCACATACAGTAACCCATAACAGAACGTGCGTGTGTGTGTGTATGTGCGCGCGTGCGAGCGTGTGTGTTTGTGTGTGTGTAATAGAGACTTGTTTACTCTCCAGCATGATTAATGTCTGTTTGTGTGACAGCTGTAATGAAGGTCTTGAAATTAACTTATCCCGGGAGGGTAATTAAAACTACACAGAGAGAAGACGCGCACACGCACACACACACACACGAACGAACGCACGCACGCACACACGCACGCACGCACGCACGCACGCACGTACACACACACACACACACACACACACACACATGATCTACCACCACCCACACTCCCATAAACATACTGTACAGTATATTATGCTCACAGATGCAGATACACACATTCAAACTGACACACACACACACACACACACACACACACACACACACACACACGCCTCCAGCGAGCATGTGATTATCATTACATATTTCAAAGGCAGATGGTTCCTGTGGTTGACGCTGGGACGAGGCGACGACCCAGAGATATGTGAACTCTGCTGTTGAACCGTGTCTTGTTGTTTCGCTCGGTCTTTTTCTCTCACTTTTACTGTCTTGCTTTTTGCTAAACTGTTGTCTCTGCGTTCCGTCTTCCTCCTCTGACTGAACACAACTCACACGGCGGCCATTGTTGCTCTCACGTCGTATCTGAGGTTGTAGTGCAGGGGTGCCCAAAAGCCCAAAAGGTAGATTGTGATCTACCAGTAGATCACCAAAGGTGTGCAGGTAGACTACATGACATGCCTCTAAAAAGTATATAATTAAAATATAAAAAGAATGTCAATATGCCATCAAGAAGGGCCTGTCAGCTCCCTTCATGGCTTCTAAAGTAGGCAAACCTCCAATGCAATACTTAGTTCAAGAGTCAGTAGCATTACAAAGAACCCCAAAACCTACCACTTCCATACAGATTGGGATGAAGACATTTCCCCCAGTATTTCCCATTTATTTCCCTCTTACAGTAAGTGTGTTTGTCTAAAATGTAACGCTAGTACAGTGCTGCTATTCCAAAGCCCCCCTCAGGCCCTCAGCTAAAACATTTTGGATGGGTAGATCATGTTGAGCTAGTAATTTTAAAAGTAGATCTCACGTCAAAAAGGTGTGGGCACCCCTGTTGTAGTGGATTTGAGATTTAGTTCTAGTTAATTTCTAGTAATTTTATTGGTGTTTATTGGTGTGTGCTGTAGCTGCTTTAGGTGCATTGGTTCTCAAAGTGGATTACAGCAACGTTGCGGGGTCCTTTGTGGGGGGCTAAATTGACCCATACAAGTCTCTAACTCTAACAGTATACAAATGGAACCAAATGAACCCTAACAGGTCCATTTGGTTCCATTTGTATACTGTCAGAGTTAAGCCCTTTGCACACAGGCGCGTTTATCCGCACGGATAAAACGGACAATTTCATTTTTTTTAAAGAAAACAAAGATTCTCTACGACCTCATGCACACCGGATCCAAATTAGCCCTGCGACGAGTGGCTGCGGCCGTGCGTTTTTTTTTCTAGATCGAACCCAGTTCGATTTGTGCGTCTTGTTGCATGCGGTAAAAAACTCATCACTCCTTTTATGACTCCTTTTGGGATCCGCAGCGCCGATTCCGCACAGCATTGCACACCAAATCCAATGTGTTTTATTCATGCAGCAAACAAAAACAAAAAAAAACAACTGTCCTGTGTGCAAAGGGCTTTAAGGTGAGACCTTGACCTTGAAATTTGAAAGTTTTAGAGCCACTGTTTTAGCTAGCGCGTGCAATCAAGATCAAAGATCAAATCAAACCTTTCTCTCTCTCCGTCTCTGTCTCTCTCTAGATTCTACGTTAGAAGATGAAGATGGAAATATCGGTTTGGTGATTCTGTTGGTTCTCTTCTCTGTGGTCATCCTCACCACCGTCCTCTCCCTCATTCTTGTCATGTGGTGAGACACACACACACACACACGCACACGCACGCACGCACGCACACACACACACACACACACACACACACACACACACACACACACACACACACACACACACACACACACACACACACTAACCGTGGTGAACTAAATGGTTGTCCCGGTGGGATTTCCTGACAGCGTGGGGAGGGAGTTGGCTGAGGTCATAGCAGGTGCTGCAGGTGGGTGTCACATTTGCCGGTACACAGCCATTCCGTGAACCGCTGGATGTCGCGTTTTCCCGAATAAACTCCTGTGACTCTCAGCCGAGAATCGTTACCAAATCATCCACAATCGCCGTGTTGGTGGCCAGTTTTGTCCTTGCTGTGTTTCCAGCATGGACAAGGTCGCTCACAGTGTGACAGTTCAGGCCATTTTATCCCTCGGGTTGATAACAGTTATTAGTCCGGTAAAATTAAGGCAGAGGTTGGACAACATTTTATTATTTAGTTTTTCAACTGATTCTGTTAGGAAATTAGGTCTACTAGCCAGGATAAAACATCTACCATAATCTGCTCACTGCAAATACCCACAATGGCCAAATCAAGTTGGCCTCCCGTCGACTTTCTATACAGGAGGAAAATACCCAGAAAAAGATCAGCTTTAAGTAGGATGTGAGGGGTCTAACTAGGGGTTTGTCATGATGCTGAATCCATTGCAAGCATTTGTTTTGCACAAAAAACATTCCTTGGGCTAAAAATGGCCCCAGAAAATGATGGTTTAGTGATGAAAAGTGATGAGTCATCAAAAAATCATCTTTTGTTGGCGTTTTCTGGGGCCAAGGAATGTTTTTTGTGCAAAACAAATGCTTGCAATGGATTCAGCATCATGACAAACCCCTAGTTAGACCCCTCACATCCTACTTAAAGCTGACTGTGGGTATAGTGAGCAGATCATGGTAGATTTCTTTATCCTGGCTAGTAGACCTACGGTAATTTCCTAACAGAATCAGTTGAAAAACTAAATAATATTGTGTGTATATTGAGTGTATTTTTCCCTAGATTTACTAGACTATATCAGTCACCCTTACTGTCGCTTTTTTTTTTTTTCGTTCCCTCACCCCATGACCAAGAGAGTCAACCCTGGGGCTGATAACAAGAATCAGAGATGATAATTGTTATGCTGATCAGTGCACGATAAAGTGCCACCGCATTACTGTTCTGTTACTGTGAGTGACCTGGCTGTGAAACTCATCTTGAGTTGACAAACATGGACACCACGGTCGTTTGCTGCATTGATCAGACGCAATGTTTCTGTTGCCTTTGTGAATAAATAAGGCATTTGGCTAAGTTATGTCAAACAAATTGGCACCTAACAAGTCACTGAGTGATAATCTATGTTCAATATTATTATTATTCATTAAATTATAGCTATTGCTGTTATAATGTTTCATTTTGTCTGGCTGTCTCCAGGATGAAGCAAAGGAGGCGCGATCATGTGACCAAACAGGAACTCACATCCATGGTCAAGATGAAGTCCATGCCGATCTAATGTAAGACAATCACGCACGCACGCACGCCACACGCATACACACACACACACACACACACACACACACACACACACACACACACACGATAAAAGGCGATGTTTAATTTGGTTTGATTTATACACCTTATTTATATACCTTATTATGTTTTTTGAACCCTTTTACATATGAATCTTTTGGATTTTATTCACTTTTATTGTCTATCTGATCATATGTCATCAAAATCCTTCCAAAACTGTGATACTATTCTAATCCGAAATCTAATTGTATGGGGCTTTTAAGCCGTGACATCATTTTGTAGTCAGACCCCCAAGCAGATTTATTGTCAATAATATGGGCAGTGACTAAAGTATAATTCTACCACTTTCCTGTCAACAAGAAAGAGACGAAAAATGTGCTTATAGTAAAAAGATTCACAGGCGTTCTCCTCCGTCTACAAAATGATGTCAGACTTAATAGCCCTATTAGAATTTTCCAGTGGATGTCTCCACTGTGGTATATCTATCACAGGGGTTTTCAAAGTGGGTGACGGGGAACCCTGGGGTGCCGCGACGGCAGTCCAGGGGTGCCGCGAGATCATTTGATAATATTTGGAATTTATTTGGACACTTGAGAAAATATTTAGTATCATTTTAAACTTGAAGTACACAGTTATTTTCAGTCAGTTCTAACCAAAATGGCTGTTATCTCAACGTTTTCCTTGCAACATAATCACTAAAATATCATTACTGTCAGGCAGAAACCTCTGTTGTACAAAACTAGTTAAAACAGCCGATGTTGTGTGCTTGTAGATGTTTTCACTAGTTTAGTACATTTTATAGATGATAAATACAAAACAAACGGTTTTGGACATACAAGGTTTCCACCCGACAACGATGATATGCTATAAATAGGTGCTGGGAGTGAAAATTATAATGTAGGGGTGCCTCGGATTAAACAAATATTTATGGGATGCCCTGAGACAAAAAGGTTTGTGAACCCCTGATCTATCACTAAATAGTTTCTGTAGATGGCCATAGTTCATGGACCATCTCTTTTCTGTTCTCACCTCGGTTCCCTTCCTGGTGGATATTTGTAGAGCTTGGGGTGAGTAAGAGGCCTTGTGGGAGAGCTAATTAGAGTACTAATGATTCCTACAGCGCTGCCTCTTTTGGATCTAAGCAGCCGCCACAAAATGACCACTAATGAGAGTGAAAGCCAGACACTATACTGATGTAAATAGCATTCAAACACTCCGCAGACAGCCAGCCAACATGTGATTACAAACATAAGAAACGCACATACACTCAGATTATAACCCTGCAAGCAGGCCTATATATATATATCATATCCAATGTCGTTATTTCAATCCGTGCTGTCAAAGCGCTGTTTAATTAGCTTTGATTTATATGTTTTCTTCTCCTTCTCATCTCCTAAATCTCTGTCGTGCTCTTGTCTTCTCTCCTCCCACGTATGTGCTGGCCGCCCTGCTCATATTATTTCTCTCTCGTCGTCTCATTACTACATTTTCTTTGTCCACTCCCTTCCTGCTACTTCCTGCCTTCGTCCTTTCCTTTCCTCTTCTCCTCTCTCCTCTCCTCTCCTATCTTTCTTCCTCTTCCTCTGCTCTCTAAGGTCCAGGCACGTGCACAGTCTGCACACATAGACATCAAAGGGGGCTTGAGCCCCTGCACTTTTATCTGTCTGTGAAAAAAAAGTGCCCTCTCCAGACCATGAATGCAGTTTTCACTATGGTGAAAGAAATGCAAATGCCCACTTTCCATGCCATACCTGAAGGCAGCATTCAAGAGAATTGCCTTGTCCAAACTCTCCTGAATACTGAATGAATTGAATTGAATGCTGCGTATGCCACATCTCCAGTATTGACTCGATTATGCTTAGTTCAGTGTGGTATCAAGCACCAAAAATAGACAACCTCCAAGCTCACAACGCGTCGAAGGGCAATGCGTTGTGAGCTCTGCTATTTTCAATATTTTCACCAAAAGACCCTTTTAGAAATGTCAGCCCCTGCCTCTCTAACATTCTCTGCACGTCCCTGTCTCAGGTCATTCTGGGGCGTCCTCTACTCGTCGGCCCGTTCTAGGGCTCCTCAGCGGGACCGGCCTCCAGCCTCTACCACTGCCGCGCGTTGACCGTCCTACCGCAACAAAACCATAATGCATCGCTCAGACTCCAATCCGCAATCCCATAAAAAGAACTGCGCAGAAGCCAAGGTTAGCAATTATAAACGCTGACGTGTGGTACGTTTTGCAGTTGTCACCATTACTGGGTTGCACAGAGCAACAACAACTCAAAATAAACGACAAAACTGCATTACCCACACTGCACCGGCAGACTTCACCTGACTCCTCCCCCGCAGCACAATGTGGAGGTGGGGATTCTGAACGCTAAACAGTCGGATTTCTCAGGCAAACTCGATGCAGCTCTGTGTGATCATCCTTTGCCAGCCGCGTTACCCGAGCTTGACTGGTAAGCTTCCTCTGTGCCGCTTCAGGGGGACTGAGAGCTTGTGTGGTGGCGAGTTGGTCAAGTTTTCAACTTTGGGACTTTGGCTTTTTTAGTCTAGAAACATGACAGGAAGTATTGATGCCAAACAGGAGGAGAGTTTTTTGGGGTTTTTTATTTTTTTATATGCGAAGATAAGACTTATATATAGTAAATAGAGGGATTTTCATGGACATAAACAACAACTTGCCTCTCTCCCTTTGACTGACCCTCACCCAGAAGTGTTCGTGTTCGGTTTCCCTCTGATTCACCTCTCTGTTCTCTTAATTAAAAACTGATTTCTTTCCTTTCTTTTTTCTTTTTTTGGGGGGAGGTTGTTTTGTGCTATGGAGCTTTGTCTCCATACAATTTAGTTTTATTTTATCTTTAGTTTTTTTGTTTTCAGATTAGATTTTTCATTCTCTTCCTTTATTTTTTTGTTTTCTTTTTTCTTTTGGTGAACTTTTGTGAGAAGAAATGGATAAACTATGTGTATCCATTATTTAACTGACTGACCGACCGGCCAACACAATGCTGTGAAGGAAATAGAACTTTTTCTCCCTGACCGTCAGTCTGTCGCCAAAGCAACCAGGGAGGGGCATTACGGGCCTCCGGAGAGGGGCATGAAGTGGCCTGTTATAGGCTGAGGCTGCTGCCAATCACCTAAACAAGTGGGCGGGACATAGAGCATGTTGGGTGGGGAGGTGGGGAGGTGGGTGGGCTTGTTACTTTGGGGTTTGAAGACACGTCATATTTTATGTATATTTTCTAAAGTCTGTTTGTTACATGTTTAATGTTGGTTTTGTCTAATTTTTCTGTTTTATTTTTGTGTTGTCTTTGTTTTCTCTCCGTTTATCCATCCACCCATCCATTGTATCTGGATGGCTGTGTTACACAGAGGAATGAGAGAGACATAAATACTGAAAAGAGAGCTTAAGGGATAAAAGTGAGTTATTGGCCTGTCACATACCACCAGCAGCACTATGACTATTCAGACATTCAACCATAGATATAACATTTTTACCATATCTTTATTTCTGAAAGTGGTCTGAGCATTCTTTTTTAGAACACAATATGACATTCTAGTGTTAAATCTGGGGTTCATGAACTTCATGTAACTCCTACACGCTTTCAGAAATCGGGATATAGAAATCATTTCAGATCCAATAGTTTAGTATGTCATAGTACAGATGCGACCTAATCCGCTGAATGGAGTTTAAGAAATATTCAGCTGATCTTTTTTTTCCTCTTTATAATTTTTATCCCACGATTTTGTAACCAATTTTCACCCTGTGCCAATTGCCTATGTAATCCTGGGCTCTGCTCTCCCTCTGCCGCGCCTGGGGAGACAACGGACTGACCTCATGCTTCCTTCTATGCATGAGTAGTCCAAGTTGCTTCTTTTCACCTGACAGTGGGGATTTCCCCGGTTTGAACGTAGCGCGTGGAAGGAACACGTTATTCCAACCAGTTCCTTTCCCCTCCATCAGGCGCCCCGGCTGGCCAGGGGGAGGCATTATAGAGACCAGGATTACTGCATGTTTTTGTGAGGGTAGCTACCCTAGGAGACACGGGGAGAACATGCAAACTCCACACAGAAAGGCCCTATATTCAGCTGATCTTGATGGAACTGTTGCATTTTATTGTATGATGCAGTAGGCTATAAGTTTCCACAAAATCTTGGGAATAACTGAGAGTTCAGTTTCGTTTTAGAACGACATGCTTTGCTATTGGATCACACATTCCTTGATATGAGTAGGGTGGAAGAAGATTCACAGAGACGAGAAAGACAGTTAATTTCAAAGCATTTGTGTGCAACTGCAAATATTGCAATTAATCATCATTATGGGAAAATGACACAATATTGTTGTCGATATTGCAACCCTGGCAGGACATTCCCTTTTTAAAAGAAGAGGTCATTATTACCCTAAATTCAAAGAAAGCTTTCAGACCACATGGTAATGATACATTTTAGCATTTTGAGAAAACACAAATTTGTTTTCTTTTTTCTTGTCTTGTTGTTTTTGTGGTTATGTTCTATGATCCAAAGCTGTGTAGTTATCACCGATTGATTGATTGATTGATTGATTGACTGACTGTGTAGTTTGTTTCAGAAACAAAAGGTGCATCTAGTCAAACATTTCACTGGTTTGACAACTGTATGTTCTTTCAAGCTAGTTCTTCATATTATGCATGGATCCAGTTGAAGCTTTTTTTTGTATATTATTGTATATTAATCATTATGAGATACATTTTTACTATCAGTGATGTTTATATGTAGAAAAGAAATACTCATATATATGATTCTTTAGTTAGTTTTCATAGGTATGTGTTAAACTTAGTCCTGGGACATTTGATTCATTACACATTTTGCTGCCTGAAATGTTCAGATTTATGATTGTATGGTATTGGCAAAATTTGCAAAATATTTTGTAAAGTTCTCGTTCTGGATTTGAACATTTGACTTGCCACTCATTGGTGCAAATGTATCAATGTATCAACAATATTTTGTTTTCATAGATTATTAAGCTTTAAATGCAACTGCAAAATCACTTTCAGATTGCAATACCATTGACACACATTACTTTCTATAATTTCGTATTGGATAATTCTAGAAAACTCTCTGATTAGAGAGCTCAGTTTTTGGCCCAGTGACTAAGTCTGAATCATTCCTGTGAGAATTTGACGCTATATGTGTTTGTGTTCATCCGTCTCTTTCCCAGTTTTATGAAGCTCTGTTGCTGTATGGTTACTGTAAATGACAATGTGTTTGATGAGTTTGTCTTCATCCAACTCGCTTTATTCTGATTCTAATGGTTTTTCAAACATTTCTGCTCAGTGGCATGAACCCTTGAGTTGGCCTCTTACTCAGCACAGTGTATATGGTAGCTTTTACAAAGAAACCTTTACAAAGGAAGAAAAATACGAAGCGACACAGATATTTGGGTCCATTTGAAATTCATTCAAAGATTATGCGTATATAGGCTATATGTTCCCTTGATAGAGCTAATTCAAATTCATTTCCCATATCTCCCATAGCAGTCTATCAAGAGCAACAGTCTGCCTACAATCAGATAGGTAATTCAGTTACAGCCAGCATGAACACAGCCATTGCTATTGAATTGAATATGTTTTCCTTTATCACATTGTGTACTGATTTAACATGCCTTTCCAATGCATCAGTCTGTTTCCATGTCTGAAATGCAATCAAAAGTCAGTGTCTGTCTCTTTGTGGTGCCTGATCTAATAGTTCTATAAGAGTATGGATATGAGTAGTGTATGTTTAGCTATGACTAACGTTATGCTTAACATTGCTGCAGTAGGGACGACACAATTACTTTATTTGTTGGTGATAATTTGTCAAATTATGTTATTATTATATGTTTGTGTTTATGACTTGAAGAATCTAGCCAAAATTACTCCCTGAAGAAAATATACAGTATTGTTTGTCCATTTGTCCATGACTCATAAACCATTTGGCCAGCTGTGAATCGATTATTCAGGTTAGATTGGTAATGTTTTAATTCATTTAGGACAAGCATTCTAACAAAAGCATAGTCTAAAAATACATCTATTCATTTGAAAATGATTTGTGATATATATGGCCAAAGCTGTGAATAGAAAATGACATGTATTGACACCTGTATGGTCATTTAGCCCCTCGACAAAGACGTAAAGATATATATATATTTTTTTTCAACCCTCTATTGATGGCTGGACATGCTTGGTTTGATGATGTCAGTGGTACCATTAAAAACCTACAATTCTGCTATCCATTTGTCAGCCAAACCGGTTTGCTTTGGAAGCTCAGTTCATGGGAAATACATTTTACGAGCTGCTTTTAGTGAAAAGTGTGTTCAGATCATCAGTCAAATCGAATAGAACTTATTTTGTATTTTTTCTTAGCTTGTCATAACGTTAACCATGTTGATGTTTACTTGTTTTAACTGTTTCCTCTGTAAGAAATACTGTAATATGTTATGAAATATTCAATTCTATCCTAGCAGGCTGTAAAGGAGACTGGTTGCATTGTTTGTTCAGTGTTAAGCCGGAATTGTGTTCAAAGCCCATCTTTTTTAGGCTGACAATAAAGTGGCCCTGGACAACAGCAATTTGTAATAGCACACAGGTGGCCACTAGGTGTCATGTGGTTCACTGGTCCCAAACTATATTTAGCTTTTAGAGTAGCCAAGAGTTAAATGCTTTTCATTGCACCATATCATATATTTGAGCATTACTCACAAGGAACCTATTGCTAACAAGATGTGTCTTTAAAGGTGTGATCATAACCTCAAACTACCATGCAAGTGTTATGTCATACAGCAGCAAACTAGATGGAAATGGTTTGGTTTTCTGGGCCCAAGAGTTCAAAACCTTTAATCCCTATTCCCTTTATCCGAGTGAATCAGATTCTGGCTTGAGGTAGTTAAAAAAAAAGGATTGCAATCACTTTGATCTAATCTGTGATCTTAGAATTATCTCAGCAATGTCTCAATATGTCAATATTAATACGTTTGATTAATCAAATCAATATGTATTGTATGTGATACTTTATTTAACACCCAGAATCCAAGTCTGAGCCACTCGGATAGGGATTGAAAGTTTTGGACCTTGGAAATCGAAAAGGACAGAAGAGTTGGTTTAGCTTGAAATAAATATACTTCACCATAAACCATTGCACCTTTATAATAACTTGGCAAAGATACACAAAAAGAGACACAACAACCCATATAGTAACTGGTGCGTAGAACTTACCTATGGTGAAAATATGTAGTAAGCTATAAAATACATTTTAAAACCGTCTCAAGAGGATAAATCATTGTGGTACGAACACTCAGTACATTTTCACGGTAGTCCGACTCCAAACAAGAACTAAGATCCCAAAAGAATGCTTATGGTATTCAAACAAAGAGTGAAGTATTAGTAGCCTACTTTAGTATCTTCATCTTTACACACAAACCCATATGTGTTCTGTAGTTACTCCTTGGTTGTATCATGAACAGACAAGACTGATTTAACGTATGTTCAACTAAATAAAGTGCCTTTTTCAGTTGATCATTTTTAAGTGTTTTTAAACTTGATTCCAGTCTTAACATGATCAAATAACATGTTCCGTGATCACTGCATTAATCAAACTGGTAGCCATGATCTTTTCTGTCAGGTGAAGGATGTGTTAATGAAGTAGAGAGGATGTGGGGAGATCAAGTAGGTGACTAAAAAGAGGAGATTTTCGAAATGCAGTCATTTCGATTTTGAGGTTCAGTGGTTCCTCTCATTGGCTAGGAAACTGACGAAAGCACAGGAGCAGATGAAATGAAAGGAAACTGATGAGGAGAAGAGACAAGGTGATGACAATGAGTACAGGAGGAGATGAAAGGACTGGACGCCTTCACTCTATCGCCCTGGTAACCCCGGGCAACAGAAGCTCTACTTCCTGCCCAGCCCACGTGAAGGGGTGGGAGGGGGGAGGATACATCCTGTCCTGGTGAGGTTCACAATCTATCTGGACACAGTAGCAGAGATAGTGCGCACGTGTGTGTGTGTGTGTGTGTGTGTGTGTGTGTGTGTGTGTGTGTGTGTGCGTGCGTGCGTGTGCGTGTGCGTGCGCACATGGGAGGAGGAAAGGTGTGGGAGGTAAATTGAATAAACTGTCTTCTGCAAAGGAAAGCCTGCTGGTGAACACAGGATACAAGGTGGTTGACTATTTGCCATCAGAAACAACCTGGTCGGCCAGCTTGCTGAACTGCCCCAGGGCACCTCGTAACACTTCAGCCAAAGCGGGACAGCAACCACATGGCATCGTTCTGTGCCAGTCTAGACGGCACCCTGTCAGGCATCGCAACAGATGACTAAATGATCCTTCTGGGGGACTTCAATACCAAGAACCGGTGGTCAGGATTACAAAACATGAGGCAGCACTGCTGTGAAAGAGGGTTTAGTAGATGAAAACATCAACTGCAATGGGTTCTCCTCAAGACCACAAGTGTGCGGAACACAATCTTCCAGAGAGGAAAAACTCATTAAAAACATCCTGGATACGATGCATCCTTGCTCCAAACATAGGCATCTGATTGATTATGTCATTGTCCGAGCCGGGGGCAGGCATGATGTAGGCTAGCTCTGGTCCATAGCGTTAGTGGAGTTCTGGAGAACTCCACTAACGCTATGGACCAGAGCTAGATGTAGGCCTACAACCTAGAACCTGATTTATACTTTGTTGCTCCTTGCGTCACACACCAAAAATAGCAGATATGCACGCTCGCATCGCGTTGCAATGTGATCATGTGTTGTGAGCTTGTAGATCTGATATGTTCAGTGTGTGACACTGGTGTGCAAAATAAGTATACATGAAATTATGGTGAGCAATGACCAGTACAGATTAATGCTAGACAGACCAACATCTCATCTGACTCAAGCCCAGCCTCAACATGGAGACACAAGGAGCTCGTCCAAGATGCACTATGACATCCTACCACTATAGTTTTGATGGTGTAGATGCAGTGTAGATTTGCGAGACCACCATCCTGAATAGTAATTTAAACACAGAGAACGACCAGGACTGGTTCTGCAATAATGTAGAGGAATAGAGGATAGGAAGGACACTAGCCCACAGTTGTTATCAAGTTAAGAAGGTGGATAGTGAAAACCTCAGGAATCAGATAACACAGGAGGTTTCTTCACTACTGTTAACGCTGTATATGGACCAAGCCACCATGGATGAAACTCCCTCAGTGTGTGTCTGTTCCCATGCTCTGTCGGCTATTGTCCCACCTGAAGCCTTGTTATCCACATTACAACCATAAAACTTAAACTACCCTACCCTAATGTACTTGCAACGCATCTGTGTGACCTGTTGCGTGCCCTCCGGAGGAAATGTGGTCTGTGCAGATATGTTGTATTAATAGGCTACTGCTTCTCTACTCGTTTTATTCATTAAAATGAGAGTTGCGTGTAGTACAGAACACTCGTGGTTAAAATAGAGACAGGGGGCAAGGGTTTGTAGTTGTACTGTGTATATATTTTTCTTTTATTGAGATAAAAAGACAACTTTAAAACCATCATTGTTACCATCTGTCTACTTTGCAAGTATAGCAAAACCAAAAGGTTTGACAGAATACCAGTAAGACTCCCTAATCGGGAGATAAGCGACCGTTGGTCGCTTATCTCCACAAATAGGCCAAAAGTTTGTTTTACCAATTATCAAGACATACGGGCAGTTGACAGTTTGCCATGGTTACTCATTGAAGTTGAATCTCCATATATGGAGATAACCTACGCATCACACTAAGTCTGACCTCACCAGCCCATATTTGGGCATGAGCAACTTATGTCTCCATATATGGAGATATGATGACATCACACAGTCCTCAGCCGATGATGTGGCGTGATGTCATACAATACACAAACGAGCCCTACAGTATAAAGGGGCAATTCTTGCCAGGAAAGAAGCATTTCTTCGACTCAGACCTTATCGCCAGGGTTGGCTTATAGCAGCTGTCGGTAGGACCATATATGGATTCTGTTAGTGTGGATCTCCTAACAGGGCATCATCTGGGATACAATCCCTTTTATGCCCATATATGGAGATCCCTAACATAATCCCTTTCATGCCCATATATGGAGATCCCTAACAGAATCCCTTTTATGCCCATATATGGAGATCCCTAACAGCATCCCTTTTATGCCCATATATGGAGATCACTAACAGCTAACAGAATCCCTTTTATGCCCATATATGGAGATCCCTAACAGAATCCCTTTTATGCCCATATATGGAGATCCCTAACAGAATCCCTTTATGCCCATATATGGAGATCCCTAACAGAATCCCTTTTATGCCCATATATGGAGATCCCTAACAGAATCCCTTTTATGCCCAGTTGGTTGCTAGGGTAAAAAAACATGGTTGCTATGGTAAACAGTTGGTTGCTAGGGTAAACAGTTGGTTGCTAGGGTAAAACCATGGTTGCTAAGGTGGTTGCTAACGTACACTAACAGACCAGCAACAACAGACTGTTGCCACAGCAACGTACACAAAGGTTTGTGTACACATGTGGTGTGATGTCATACTGAAGATATATGACATCACACCGTACACAAACAAAGGTGTGACGTGTGACGGACGGACGGACGGACGGACGGACGGACGGCCGGTGGAGGTTTTCATAGTAAACTGCTCCCTGACGGTCGCAACTATCTATCTATAAATGCGAGAAGTCTCTGCGTGTGTGTTTGTAATCCGTGTATCTCGAGAACCGTTCGTCCCACCGGCTTCAGATTCGGCACGCGCGCTCCCCGCCGCGGCACGGAGTGCAGTGCCGGGCCTCGACCCGACCCGACGCGCGGTTTTCCCTAACCGGCGCGAAACGTTCGGAATCTCCTTATGCGGGGCTGATTGTTGACATCAGGCTGTTCCGGAGGAAATCGGCGCAAAATCGGTCATTGTGACATCACTGCAGTGCCGGGCGCAAGCGCTGACTCATTGTGACATCACTGCAGTGCCGGGCCTTGCCTCGACCCGACAGATATCTCCGTATATGGGCATAAGACTGAGAACTCCATATATGGGCATATGGGCAGATACAGAGATCTCCATACAGTATATGGGCATACATAGACAGATATCTCCGTATATAGGCATAAAAGGGACACAGACCCTAGACCCGACAGATATCTCCGTATACTGAGAACTCCATATATGGGCATCTTGCCTCGACCCGACAGATATCTCCGTATATGGGCATAAGACTGAGAACTGAAATCGGTGCAAGCGCTGACTCATTGTGAGATTTGTGACATCACCTCATAAAAGGCTCTGACATCACGTACGCCACATGAGTCAACAAAAAATCTCTGTGAGTGTGTATGTATGTATGTAATCCACGTATCTCGAGAACCGTTCGTCCCACCGGCACGTGCGTTCTCCATATATGGGAATAAAATGAATGCCCGTATGCGGAGCTGATGTCTGACATCAGAGTTTTCCACAACCGGTACTGTGTGTCCAGAGATCTTCATATATGGGCATAAGTGGACAAAGACAAACAGATGGTCAAAACGGGTCCTATGACAACAGGTATATTGGGGTTTGCATTAAAGGGTGGGGCATTCATGGGGTTTGCATTAAAGGGTGGGGCATTCATTCCCTATTTCAAATTCGGCACGCGCGTTCCCCACCGCAGCAGGTAGTGCAGTGCTCGGCCTCGACCCGACCCGATACACGATTTTCTGTAACCAGCACGAAAGGTTCGGATTCTGATGTCTGACATCAGGATTTTCCGGAACTGACACTGTGTCTGCATAGATCTCCATATATGGGCATAAAATGGATGCAGACAGACAGATACAGATATCTCCATAAATGGGCATAAATGGACACAGGCAAACAGATGGTCAAAGATCTCCATATATGGGCATAAAGTGGACGCAGACAGACAGATACAGATATCTCCATATATGGCATAAATGGACACAGGCAAACAGATGGTCAAAACGGGTCCTATGACAACAGGTATAATGGGGTTTGCATTAAGTTTGTCTCCTCCTCCATCTGTTTGTCTGTGTCCCTTTATTCCCATTATGGAGATCTCTGTATCTGTCTGTGCCTCCGACTGTGTTGCAGACACAGTGCCGGTTCCCCCTTTAATGCAAACCCCATTATACCTATTGTCATAGGACCCGTTTTGACCATCTGTTTGAAAAAGCGACAGAGATCTCATATATGGGCATAAAATGGACGCAGATAAACAGATATCTCCATATATGGCATATATGGGCATACAATGGACGCAGAATCACAAAGTTCTCCATATACGGGCATAAAAGGGACACAGACAGACATATACAGAGATCTCCATATATGGGCATAAAATGGACGCAGATAGACAGATATCTCCATATATGGGCATATAATGGACCCAGAACTATAACTGCAGTTCTCTATATGGACATAAAATGGACGCCGACAGACAGACAGATACAGATATCTCCATATATGGGCATAAATGGACACAGGCAGACAGATGGTCAAAACAGGTCCTATGAAAACAGGTATAATGGGGTTTGCATTAAAGGGCGGGGCATTCATTCCCTATTTACATTGTTCCGAGTTGGCCAGGTCGCCGACTAGACAGCTTCTAGTAGATTAAAATACAAAACAAAATTGATATAAGGTTTAAATAAATTAATGTGCAAAATTCTATGAAACGTTTAAAACGTTGCATCAAGACAGGATAATGTAAACACAAGCAGCAGTATTAGAGTGGGTCTGGGTGTATTTACTGACAAACATAAATTGAGGCAGTAGGTCATCGTGTGCCTTGCGATTCTAACCCCAGTGCAGGGGTGGGCGATATGGGAAAATACAATATCACGATATTTTTGCCCGCTGGCCTAGTGGTCAAGGCGCATACCACATACAAGGCTATATGATGCCTGCTGGCGTCGCCGGTTCGATTCCCGATCCGGACGACCTTTGCCACATGTCGTTCCTCATCTTTCTCCCTTTTTCCTGTCAGCCTACTGTCCTATCAAATAAAGGCAAAAGCCCAAAAACAAATCTTAAAAAAAGAAGAAAAGGCATATCGTGGAGACGTGGTATCGTCTCAACGATATGTATCACCATATCGCCCACCCCTACCCCAGTGACTGTGATTTATCCTGCAGCTTCTTGTCTAAACGGTAGCCTAAATAAAGAATAAGTGAATAGTTTGTACTAGTTTTGAAGACACTTCCCTGTGGTTTCTGATAGTTCACCAAGAGCAACACAAAGGAGGGGAAAAAAATAAAAACAGTACAGTGGAAACTGGAAATACATAGCTCCAAAGTTCTACTTCAGCACAAGACACCATTGCCTTATGTGAAGAATTTAAACCAGCATATTCATTGGCTAGTTTTTTTGCCTGGCACATTTCACACATTCATTTTAGGATTAAGGAAGTACTTCTCTACTTCCAACAATTCCAGTCCTTGTCGTGGAAAGTCTGAAGAACTCGCTAACTTGCGTTAAATGGGTTTCCCACACAATTTTACTACCATTCAAAAATGTAATTTTTCCCCCAATCAGTAATCTCAAAGATTGTTTTGACATTTTGGCAAATGTGTGTACTGTCAAGTAAAATCAAGGTCAGTCAAGTACAGTCAGTCACAATCTGAATAAATCAAAAATCATATGACAATACAATACGATGAGAGTGGCTGGGCCAAATGACAGTTAACTAGGCCCTATCACCCTGTAAAAGTATGTATTATATTCACATTCACAGCCATGAAGAACCAAGTAACCCTATAAGAGAAGGCCTGCGTGAACAAATGCAGATTTATTTAGTCTAACAAGACATTGTATCTTCACTTGTGACTGCAGATCATCTTGGGATACAACACTAAGTTAACACATCACCAAATGCAGAAACAGAGTTTAGGGTTTGCTACCCGTTATAATAAATAAATAAATAGATAGATAAATTACATTTTTGTGTATGTTTAACTTTGCACAATTTATGCGCAATTGCCAACATTTTCAAGAACTCGACACAGTCATTCCCCTTCCAGTCCTATGCCCGGAACCCCAGTACAAACTAGTCAATATTTCGAAATGTATCCACAGAATTGTTTAGACGCTGTTCTTCTTTATCTTTACGTCACAATAACAGATGTACTTAAAGGCAGTGATGATGTCAGAGAGAGAAGTAACTGCGGGGAGAGTAGAGGATGTGGTGTTAACCTTCTGACAACAAAGAACTCACAAATAAAGAACCACTAAAACCACCGTGCGTCTTCTTCAGCAGTGATTTGTCTCTTATAGTTGCTCCCTAACAAATTCAATAAGCAACCGCAACGCTTTGAGTTTCAGCTCAGTAGATTTACTTTTGCCCACAAGGCGAGTTCCAACTAAGGAATGATAATGAACAAAAATTCAAGATGTCAAGAGTACTCTTCCCATGCATGTGGGACGAAAAGATTCTCCCCATCACGTGCTTTGTCCCCTCTGCGGCTGGCATGACCAGTTATCGTCGTTGTCGGGTGGAAACCTTGTATGTCCAAAACCTTCCTTTAATTTAGGGAAAAACTAAAAACAAACAAACAAAAAAAACATACATTTAAAACATGGAGATACAAGGTTTCTGCATGACAGTGACGAATTACTCCTGTGACCAACATAGGATTATTGAATGACTACTGGCTCAGTGACAGCACCTACTGGACAACAATCGGCACTACAACCACCGTCAGCAAAAACATCCTAGCAAGGATTTCTTAACCGAGATATTCTTCCAACCTCGAACAAAGGGTGACAGATGAGAGGTGAGTTGTTTTGTGTTCAGTTCAAAGTAAGAGTAAGTTGTTGAGTGTGGGGTTGTTGAGGGTTACAGCACATCGTATCTGAACAGTACTGTTCTGTACTATTCCTATACAAACTTCTAATAAAGTATTCCATCAATCACATACTGTACATTTCCAAAAGCCACTTCAAGCTATGGTGAGAATAACATGTTTTTGTTTCATTGATCAATCTGGCTTTTAGAGATCACAATTCTCTTAAGCTTTCAGTTTCCACTAGTAGTACACGTATACACCGTTTAAAATAATAACCACATGCATGAGGATCACACCCATCTGGTTTGATGTCAGATTTTCTTTTTCTCTTCCCAGATTTGTCCATCCAGAATTAAATCATTCTACTACACAACACATCAACTTTACACAATATCTAACTCCATGTGAGATACATGATTTCATTCTGATCTTTACCCTCCCTTTCGAAGTCAATATTATTTTGCAAAAGAAAAGCATCTGCCACTGAAATGTCAACGCCGGAGAAACAGCACGTACTGTAGATCAGCACTACTCTTCCGGTTCAATAGTATTCACAAAGATAATGCAGTAATTATAGTCTTTCTTCCCCTCAATATACCCACAGTATATATACACCAATATATTAATTGCAATAAATTAATACACTATTCAGGCATACACTATACACAGACTACTGTATTACGGTACCTTCCACTGCTTAAAATATCTTCAGAACAATAAATGCCCAAATGTTCTCATCTTATTTTAGCTTATTCCGTTACATTTTCACTCTTAATCAAGCTAGCTGGAGCCTGGGACACAACACATTTCAGTCTGGCATTAAAGCACCATCCCATCTCTTTTGTGACCCTCAACAAAATAACTAATTGGCCAAAAAACGATGGACACATTGACACAAAGGTTTACTAAGCGGATCAAGCTAGCTGATTTCTTCTTCTTTTTTCTCATTGCTGTAGGCTATCCTGTGCTCTCAACTGTTATTCTTGCCTGCTCACTTTGAATGTATTGTTAAAGACTGCAAGCTCAAGACTCATAGGGCAGACATATGATATAAGACATGCCCAGAGCGATGTGACGAGTGAGAGCAAAAGCTATTTCAATTCCACGTTGTGGAAAAAGTCACTGTACCTGCTAGAAATAGTCCACAAACCTCTCTTTCTTTTCCTCCAATGCAACACAACAACCATTATACCTGATGGGTAAAGTGCTTGTTGATATCTGTGATACTGTGTGATGACAAAGAGACCTAGGAAAGTAAAGGAGGAATTGTCTTCTACATTATAGTTGCCATTGAAACTGCTAAAAATAAAAATAAATAAAATAAAAAATCAACTCTCGTTGACCTACCAATCCGACACGTAACTTCGTACCAAATATGGTCAATAAGAATGTTGGTCAGGGCTAAATAATGTGGAACAGTGGAGAAAACATCAGTTCAATAGAAGGATGGGTGCGTGGGGGCACAACCCAGATCCTAAAGGAGTCGACTTCAAAATGGTAATTCCATGATAGATACAGATTGACATAAATTCTTAAGACATAAAGTATTCTTCCTGAAGCCTTGTGAAGACTGTGGATTGAGTGTTTCTCATCTTAAACAGAGCTCACCTTCCCTGAACAGGTGGGGCGGTAGAGAAGTCAGTCCACGGGTGGTGTCACATGAATGAGGTGTTGGGAGTTTAACACAGACGCTTAATTATATAAGAATTCCTAAACTACTCTAGTACTATGGTAGATAGTGAGTATTTAAGAATACTCACAAGTCTAATACAAACATGTATGTGTGTGTGTGTGGGGGGGGGGGGGGGGGGGCAGATTGATAGAGGTCAGTGACATGACAGAAGCTAGATATTAGGAGGTCACATTTGTATGATGTGATTTTATGTTATTTTTAACGATGCACCACATTTGAGGCCTGGGCTTATTTACATACTGTAAGCCTGATTTATTTACACGAAGATGGCATGAAAATGATCGGTATATCAATATTCTGTAATATTCTAATATAACATTCTGTTAGAATACCGACTAAATTCTGGAAGTTTAGGCCAAATAGCACAGCATGGAAAGGCAGTGTATTTAGCATTGAGGCAAAGTCTTCATGATCAAAAACACCTATATACAGCATCTTAACCTCTGTGACATCAATGACCCTTAAAGTGAAGAGAGATTGCAGTGGTTAAAGGGTGAGTGAGGGGTCAAAGGTCACGGGTGGGGTAGCTATGACAACCCTGGTGGTATCATAAGGACTCGGGTATGTGACTAGGGATGGGACGATACACGATATTATCGTTTATCGTGATAGAAAACACTCACGATAATCGTATCGCGGAGATTTAATTTATCGTGATATCGTCCTCCGTCATGCACTGGGATCAATTCACCTTTTATTTGCCGAGCTGCATATCTAGTTATACCCTCTATAATTGGTAAAAGGTATAATATACATACTTGATACAGTCTTTTTTCACTCTCTATCAAACGTCTTTGCCGAAAAATAGCCGATCTACAAGTTCACAATGCGTTGTGAGCTTGTAGATCTGCTATTTTTCTGCAAATGTTCCACCCCAGGATAATGGATTTTCGTGATAATATCGTACATCGTGATTTCTTTTGTCACAATAATCGTGATATGACATTTTCATATCTTATCGTCCCATCCCTATGTGTGACAGTGTCGGGGGAGCTCAGTCGGTAGAGCACTCGCCTCTTGACCACATTGGGTTCGATCCCGGGCACCACCAACTCAGCGAATGAGTAGCGTGGCTCGGGTGTGGCAAGTCGTGCGCTAAGTACCACCCTGTAGACAATATGCCTTCCGGTTGGTTCCTGCGTTTAACGGAAGTTACGTTAGGGTAATTCCAGGGAGGCTCACTTCCGGGGAAGCTCACACGGCGGAAGTTGAACGCTTTCTGCCTTATATTGTCACCAGGCTTTTCTCTTCGCAGATGAGTAAAGCCTGGCTACGCGAGGCTAGTTAAGTACTGGGAGCTTATGGTGGGTGTTGCCCTCCACCTCAGCAATCCATCTCCCAGGGGTCTAGCGCACTGCAAAACAGGGATAGACTCCCCCCGATACCGACAATAAGCCTCTCCAACCTCCTTACTTACTTACTTACGAGACAGGGCAGGGGTCAAGCCTGTGCAAAAAATGTTTGTGACTTTTCCATTAGCGCTTCATGAAATGTAGCAGATGCAGATTACATTTTTGCTGCTGTTGTGTTGGATTATATTTTCACCTGGCATTAAAGAGCCAATGTCACTCATTGAGAAGCTTCTCCAAATAGGTGAGTGTGTCGATCACAACATAAACGCGCATTTAGATCAATTTTATGTTATTGTTTTTTTTTTTATAATCCGATTGACCAGGACGCATAGGCTATTAATAACCAGGCGTAAGGGAGGTTTATAATACTTTTATACTAGTCTTGTCCACTTCTGCCACAGACATGACCCCTACCAGAAAGATTTGCCTAGCATAATAGTGTGCGTGTGTGTGTATGTTTGTGTTTTACAGGCTTTTAAACATCGATGGCCACCCCGTGCTTGGTAGAGATCACATCCCTCGTGCCCGTCAGGTACATGAGCACCGAACACAGGTGAGGCAGCGTGGCCGTGGTGCTGACGTACAGCCAGTAGGGGATGGGCGCCGTGTTGCCCAGCGGGCACACCCACAGGCCGTGGCGCACGCCGTCCCGCACGTGGTGCGTGGCCATGGCGATGAACAGCATCCACGGCAGGGAGCACCAGGCGTCCTTGAGGCGTCCGAGCCACATGAGGAAGCGGAGCGAGAGGCACAGGAGAGGGATGAGAGAGGAGCAGTGGAGGGGGGGTCGCTGGGGGAGAGATACAGCAGCCTGGGGGGAGAGAGAGAGAGAGAGAGAGAGAGGGAGAGAGAGAGAGAGAGAGAAAGAGAGATGGTGATGGTGAGGAAGACAGCAGGAAAGTTCAAGAACAGAGGAACCGAGAAATCAAGGCTTTTTCTCATCTTGACCTTACAATAGGAATTGTGTAACACCGAAAAGAGAGAACGGTTCACACTATTACACTTATCATTTAATTCATTATCATCTATTAAAGCGGCCTTCTTAAGACTTAAGTAACTCTTCTTTATCTGGTAATTTTCCTCAGGTCAAATGTGTTATAGGGATGATCAATAACTTTACTTAAGTGAACAAAAGCAATAGTGATTGATTTGTTAGATATAATATTGCTGTAATTTCATCAAGTGGTTTCACTGGAGCAATGCTCCTTTATTAGGGAAGATCTGTCTAATGCCTCATTCACACTACAGATATATAGTTGAACGTTTTGCTTGGTAATTCAATGTAATCTCAATGGAAACCAGCTTTAAAGATGCAGGAGATCCTGAGAACAAAGCTTTGAAAGCTTTAAAGCTGGTTTCCATTGAGATTACATTGAATTACCAAGCTAAACGTTCAACTATATATCTGTAGTGTGAATGAGGCATAAGAGCTTGTTAAAGAGCTCAGCTTTCAAGTAAACCAGATTCTGATCCAAGGTGAAAACTAAGTGAAAGTAAGCTGATGTGTGTGGGCTGCTGATACCTGTATTTGCTTTAGCTGCTGTTGGAAGTAAACTTCAGCAATTTAACATTTTGGAAGGCCATATAAAATATGTATTTGATGCCTGAAAGCCAGTCACAGTGCATTTGACATTTTGGTTGCAAAACATCTCAATAGCGAGGACAAGCAGCACTGGATGTGGTGAGCAGGTGTGTGCATTGTACAAACAAGTGCCTGTCCATTGGGTGGCGGACACAAAGCAAGAAAATCAGGTTAATGTTCATGAGAGTTGGCCTCTATCTTCAGCCGTGCCAGAAAAGAAAGTCCCTGTAGCAACAGAGGGACAGAAGGAAGGAGAGATCTAGTTCTTACCTTAAGTGACAGAGATCCAGCCATGTAGAAGTGGTCCAGGTCTATGAGAGAGGCCAGCAGCCCGGCCAACAGAATCTCATACAGGTCGCTCTTTTTTCTCAGTCCAATCACGATGGCCCACGACCACAGTCCAACCAATCCGTGCGTGGCGTTGTCCAGCAACGCCCTCAGCCACAGGTGATGCTGGATGACGGACAGCTGGAGGGCGTGGTCGGCCGCCACGCAGAACACGCCCAGGCCCGTGGACGCCAGCAGGGAGGCGGAGCTAAAAGTCTGCAGGAGGGCCTGAGCTTTCTCCGTTTCCACGGCGAGGCTGAGCGGCACGGGGACGGCATCTCCTCCAAAGCCCACCCCTAACAGAGGGGCGGAGGCGGCGGAGGAGTCGAGCTTGGAGTAGAACCCTTGCATGCTGACGGGTGGCTGGAGGGGCCAATCGTCACCGGCGTCCCGAGGGTCAGCAAGAGGCGGGTTGACTGGACGATTGGGGAGGGACGGAGAGAGAGAACAGGGTGAGGTGACCGGTTGGGGGGAAGAGAGATCATGGAGTTAGTGAGGGAGAGAGGCGGGTACAGTATGTAAGGTTAGGAGGGGGACAGAGAGAGAAGAGGATGAGGGTGAATCACATCACCCACGCACTCACCCCCACTCATGTCATTACCAGTAAGACGCCTAGGTCGCGCCATGTCTTGGCCATCTATATGGAGACCCCTGATACCCATAGATATTCACAGATATGGGCTTAATATTGATGATATCAGAGATCTCCATATATGGGCATGAAGGGATTTGGTTCCCCTGGCATCACAGGGATCTCAATATCTCCATATATGGGCATTTGGTTCCCCTAGAATCACAGGGATCTATCATTTCCATATATGGGCATAAAAGGGATTTGGTTCCCCTGACATCACAAAGATGTCAGAGTGTGATGTCAGAGCGTGAGAGTCAGCGTGATGTCAGAGCGGCAAACCCATAGACCATAAAAAAACGTACACGGACGGACGGACGGACAGACAGACAGACAGACAGACAGACAGACACGGACATGATGTGCCGTTTCTCATAGTAAATTGGGACCTTCGGTCGCAATTAATTTCAGTTGAATCTACACTGATTTTGGACATCATTAAGCTATTGTACCATAAAGGTATGCAGTCAACATAATATGTATGCACTGCAACTACACTACATTGTGGTGCATTGTCAGCTTGTGGTTCTGCTATTTTTGGCGAGCAACACAACACCATCATGATGACTCTGTATAAATTAAGCTTATTGTAGTGTCACAATCTTCTCAGAAAATATTCAAATATTATATGAGGACACACAATTGGCTGCTTTTGCTTGATTGTGTATGAAACTCAAGCATACATGCATACATAGTACACATGTCCTTGTCTAGTGTATCCAAATAAAGACAGTGGCTATGTAGTGCAGTCCCCGTTTAAATGAAAAAGTGGGTGAAAAGGCCTATAGGGGTAATGTGATGCAACTCTCCAGAGACACTGACTCAAGAAGATCCTCAATGTCAGAGGAGGCATGGCTTTGCTTCGCTTACAGCTTAAGGGTATTCGACGTTTTCAGGCCAAGGACCCCTTAGCTGAGAGAGAGATGAAGCAGGGACCCCCCCCCCCCCCCCACAACTTTTTCATAGATTCCATATAGTTTCATTGTTTGACAGCACAATCGTCAAGTGTATTTTAGATTCATGTCAATTTGTGTTTTCATGATATTTAACCGCTTGAACTGTGAATATTTAATAGACTTGACCTTTACTTTCACTCATCTTGGTCTGCTCTTTTTCCCCTCTACACAAAACCTCTTTGCCGAAAATAGCTGATCTACAAGCGGGAGAGGCGCAGCGCGAGGCGTTGTGAGCTTGTAGATCTGCTATTTTTGGCTAAAGTTCTCAGAATATGGACGTTAGGGTTCAAGTGGTAAATATAAAAAAGGAGAAAAAGGTTTCTATCACAGATAGATTTGGAGGTCCCCCTGTAGTAACTCTGAGGACCCCTTAGGGGTCCCGGACCCCCTGTTGAAGACCCTTGGCTTGCAGGCATAATGAACTCATTCTGAAACAGAGACATTGTTGTCTTCAGCCCCACAAGGAATAATATTGATGTGGGTCGATTTCACTCTTGCAACCGAGAAAGAATAGAGCAAATGTAAACCTAGCTGAACTCCTTATGAGCCAATGTAGCCGCAAGCAACTCTTAGATCCTATTTTTAATAACTGGAATCTAGAGTTGCAATACCCTTGGCAGCCCAACAGAAAAGTCCTGAAAAAAATCTGGTTAACTGTATAAACCATGTTTAACTTACCAACAGCTGCAGCTGTAAGGAAAGTTTGAATATCTCTTTCTATCTGCAACGTTTGTGTTTCATAAAAATCCACTATAGACATGTTATAAGCTACTTTATGTCAATAAATGCCGTGCAGGTGACTATTTTTCGAAGTGTTGGAGTTTGGAGGCGCTCGTTGGAAATCACTCAGCTGTCCTTTTCCACCTGTTTAGAAATTGCACATAATGCAGGAGGACGTTATTGAAAACAAGCACTTCCAAACAAACAAAACAATTAAAATAATCACCTGCACTTGCATTTTGTCAAGGTTAACTTCACATATTTTTTTGTTTTGTTTTTTTGGCCAGTGGTTCTCAACCAGTGGTCCTTAAGGGGGTTTCAGGTGGTCCCCAGCCAAATGTAACCAAATGGACCCTCATATAGATCTTTAATTCTTGAGAGTGTAAAATGAAACCAAATGGACCCATTTAAGTTATTGTTAAAGATCTGCATACTTAATTTACAAGAAAGTCTACACAATTAGAGAATGTAGAAGAATGTTATTTTGGTCAACATCTGTCTCTCCTGTGGTACCATCATGTATACAGCAAGGAATTGTGGACAAAATCTTATCCAACGATTTAAGACATTATTCTAAATGTTGGGGTCTGAGAGGCTAAGCCTAAATGTCATCAAATGGTGGTCCGTGGCTCAAATGCTGAATAAATAATGGACCTGGTATGAAAAAGGCTGAAAACCACTTATGTATCGTTATATCATGAGCGCTAGCCCCTGCACACGCAATGAAGAGGTGAGGGATGCTTTGTGTAGGCGGAGTGTAGCTGTCATGTTTAGCATCGCTTCTTTAACCCTCCTCCTTCAATCTCCTCCGTTAATTCTACCAAGAAACAACATTTCAATTCAAAGGAGCTTATTTATTGGCATTAGAAAACATATGTTTACATTGCCAAAGCAAGTGTCAAAATATAATAAAAACGGTTGAAATGGGGAACAACATACAGTTGGAGGGGCTACGGCATTGTGTAAACAGAGCAATCACATTGTGTCGTTACATACATAATAATATAGTAGTAAATATAGTAATAACACGTGACTGTTTGCTTGTAACGAAAGAAAACATTTCATTTGGTCACCGGGTATTTTCATCATTGTTCAAATGGTTGGTGCGTTAATAATCGCTACAGTAGCTACTCACCCCATTGTACAGTGAAGTCTCCTTCCTTATGGACAAGGAACTGCGATAATAACTATTAATACAGTATCTGGCTTAAAGTCCTGTTCGCAATTTGGTGTTAGGGGAGTTTCTCACCTGAACTGAGTCAGTGGGTCCCTAGACATGAAAAATCACAGAGGTGCTCGTCCGCCATAGTGCCAGGAATGGCGCAATGGCCACATCAAATATGGCTGCCATCGGCTATGATGAAAATCCAACTTTTCTGTTTCTGGGTGTATATGCACATGTAATACCTCTATTTGGACTAATTGTGGTGTGGGGAATTCATTTCTGATATTGTTTTGACCGTTTTGGGCGATTTAGACCTCAAAAGGTCATGGTCAAGGTCATTTTGCTATTCCCAAGACCGTGGGCCATAACTTGGCCATTGTTAGGAGTAAAAACAGGTGCAGTAGGTCTAAATCAACTAATGCTGACATGTATAATTCATTTCTGACATTGTTTTGACCATTAAGGATCATCTTGTCTTTGAAATATCAATGTCAATGCCATTTTCTAAAAACGATTTTGTTCATTACTTGCACTTTTATAGTATTTTGTGTAAGTTTGTTACTATTTTGTAGTAAGTTTGTTTTGTTTATAACAAAAGACATACTGGTGGGAAATACAACAAGTAAACATCCACATTTAACTTTAAAGGGGGGTTTTAATGGGTGTTTAAATGAGCAAATAACACTATTTACGAATAAAAGTGACAAATAAAATCACACAACAAAAGCACACACAAAATTAAATAACAATTTCCCTCAAAGTGCACCATATTGGGATTGTGTGCATCCAAGTTAGTATGATGTGTTTTTACAGGATGTATTCAGCAAGGCAGCCATATCCTCGAGAGTCGAAGTGTTCCTTGCATCCGTCCATGTTCCATTGGTTCTAGTCTTTCCTCAGGTTCCTTGGCTGTTGCAAGCGGGTGGCAAGACATGCACTAGAAAGGTGCCTTGTTGGTCTCAGGCAGCAGTTGTACTTCTCTGCTACCAATGCTGTCTTGTTCTGTCAAGGTCTTTGCCTCTCCAAAGTTTGTTAGATATTGTATTCGGTCAGAAGCCATAGCTGCATGCTTAGTCCCCACCTGGCCCATGCAGTCATCTCCAGTTTCCAAGGCATATGTCCCCTGATCACTAGTGGTGCTCCAAGATGAGAGACTGCTTGATGCTGTAGAAGCATGTGCCGCTGCACACCTAGTGCCATACTGCTACCAGATCTACTTAATCCCCAGTGCTTGGAAGTATCACTACGACAACTCTCTGGGGTCCACTCATAATCCTGGCGACCCATTATTTCCTCCATTAGGTTAGGGTTATGGGTAGGTTTAGTTATAATAGGGCCAGTTGACTCCACATGTACCAGCAGCTTGGTGACAGCCTCCTCAATCTAGTTCAATCTTTGGGATCTCTTCACCTCCAGCCCCTTTTGCAGGGAGCCACTCATCATCATCAGAGATAACAGAGTCGATAGACGCACCCATCCCTCATCAACTTTACAAATTCTGGGTGTCTGAGGAGAACAAACAGCTCTCCAGCTGTGTGTTCGGAATATGGTGTCCATTCAAGCTTGTGGCGATGTAGGTAGAACGGCTGCCTTGGAATCTGAAGGTTCCAGGGTCGATTTATGTCTCCTCCTGCTTATTTGTCGAAGTGTCCTTAAGCAAGACACTGAACCCCTAACTGCTCCCGATGAGCACCTTGCATGGTTTCTTGGTGTGAATGTATGTGTGAATGTGTGTGTTAATGGGTGAATGTGAAATACATTGTACAGCGCTTTGGAGAAGAGCGCTATATACTGTAAATGCAGTCCATTTACCATTATCAGCTCTGTTGTCTCTGTTGATGATGTCGCTAGTGGAGAAGAGATCCCAGACATCTTGAATAGGATTGAGGAGGCTGACACCTGGTGCATGTACAGCCTCCATTATAACTAAGCCTATCCCTAACCTTCACTAACCTAATGGTCAGAATAATGGGATGTCGGAACAATGAGCGGACCTCAGAGAGTTGTTGTCTCCTTCACATTACTGCTATCCCTGCAAGCAAGCCAGGGGTGGGCCTCTGCAGGCTATGTGTGGGCAGTGAGGGCAATGCCAGCCCGCACTTAACCTGCACAGGCCCATAGTGGGATTGCCTAAATGAGGCCCACAGCTGTTGACTCATCATGGGCTAACCATGGGCGTACTGTGGGCAGCCTGTACGTGTGAAAAGAGCGGCAAATGATGTGGGCTGCCCACACAAAAACTGCATTGGGCCCAAAGGTAGAACTATGCTATGGGCCTAAACGAGCGTACTGAGGGCAGCCCTCAAAATTTGCCGCTCTTTTCATGTATTTATTTATTGTTCCCGCCTTTTCATTCACTACCACCATGACTACCACTGGACAGCAGCTAATGACAGGAGGAGATGAACCAGTGATTTGGACATGACTGCTATTTAATGGTGAAATGGTACAGTAAGGACCAGCTTTTCACATTAATATAAGATAATAGCCAATAAGATAAAGCATTTTCTGTTCTTTCATTTCTCTTAGCATTGTTCACACAAACCACAAAGGGTGGATATTGGCATTAGCTAACTTAGCTAACTCAACTTGTTAACTTTGGCCATAGCTGGCCAGCTGTTAACACCAAGTTATTATTGTAAACTTTGTGAGCTTGTAGATCTGCTATTTTCAGGTACCAAATACATTGTGCAATGGAGCATAAATACATATCTAGCTAAATTAGCAATTTATAAAACTGTGTAAATTATATGTGAATTATTTCTTAGTAGCTATAGTTTGGTTTGTGTCAAAACTAGTGAGAAATGGCTAACAATTTGTGCACACTCACACACCATCATAATGTTGCCCTAAATATTTTTCTGTTCCTTACTTATTTTCCTAAAGTTGGATGAGTTTGTCAAAGATAACCATATAGCCTACATGGAATCTGACTGAGTGGGTCATGTCTTTTGAAAGTATGTACTGTAATATGAATTTTACTACACATGACTGTTGTTGGTATTTATCTCATATTAGATAACCACATTATCCCTTTGAAACAGGCAGCCTTTAAAAACAGCTTGTAAAAACAGTTTGTGTCTCTGTTAAAACAATATTTTGCAGAGCAACGGATTGACACAGAGTGCTTCTTTCTCCTGGAATGGAGAACGCATTCTTCATACTGTATGAAGCCACGGCTGAAATTTCAACGACACCTGCTTGAGGTACACCAGAGTAGGTCTAAAGAGACAAAATGTGTTATGTGTGTTTCAAAATGTAGTTATTAGTTAAGGTATTTGGGGATAAAGGATTTTTTTCTTTTTTTCCTTAAAAACTGAGAATTGCTCCTTTCATTGCATATCAGGAAACTGGGGCCTGTAGTTAACTTCTGGTCTAAATTGTGACATGCATTTTAAACCCCACTTTGAACTGGGGACCCCAACAAAATAATCACATTTGAATTGATGACCCCCTAAAAATATTATATTTGAATTGGGGACCCCCAAACCCTGACAAGCACATGGACTGTTTGATTCGGTTCCATTGGTAAAATTGTGAAAGTGGCAGATCTACAAGCTCAGAAGTTCAACCGCAAACTGGTGTTGTGAGCTTGTAGATCCCCTGGGGGTCCTGACCCACACATTTAGAACTATACTATACTGTATAGTAAGTGTATGCAGTGTTTTGTGTAATTTTTTCTTTTTTTTTCTCCTTTATTTTTTATCATTTAAACAATGTAGCTCTGACCCTGGTGCTAATAAATTTCTTTTCATACTTTTATACTTTTCTATTATTCTAGCCCCACACCAGAGCCTACTATTTTGCTGCAGCCCATACCAGCACCAGAAGACTCACCACAACCAGTATTGCCTACAGACCAGCAAAAAGCTTTGGTGGAAGATGGAGCAACATTCGTAAGTTCACTTTGTCTGTGCGAGCAGCTTTGCAGCCTTGCTTCATTGACCGTAGGGAGGGGAGGGTGGTCTAGTCTACATTTTGAAATTAATGTTATGTAGTTTTAATTTATTTTGCCTTCTCTTTTTTATTAAAAAAATATCTGTTAGATCTTCAGCAAAATATATAATGGGAAATGTTTGTTTTGTGGTCTTCAGAAGAAGCTCTCCTGATCAATCTCTATATCAATGGTCCATATACTGTATGCCCACCTGATGGAGGAGCGCTTTGGAGAGAAGTGAGTATTCTCAATCAAGATTAAGCCATTTTTTAAATATATATATAGCCTGATTTAGCCAGACTATATACTCATGCCGCTAACTAACTGCAGTATATATCCCCACCTTGTTTTAACATGGGTGGATTGTCTAGCTGAGCTAGACTAACTACTATACACTATATCCTATAAAATGCACAAAGCAAATTATGAACACACATTGTCAACTTGGTGTTGCTGCCTGTTGTGTAACGTGTGTGTGTTCCTTTCTGCTTATTTCCTTTACTTTAAGATGAATGGTTCACCCCGGGGAGGAGTCATACATAAACCAGCATCAGGGCATCTGGAGGAGCACCTCCACAATGTCTGGAAAAGGTGCCGACAGCGCTAGGGCAGGCAGTTGAATTCACCACAAGAGGGAAGAGACCCTAGTCATCCTGCCAGGTACAGCAAGATCAAGGTGTCAATACAATGTAGTATATTCAACTCACTTGCATTTCGAAGTGGATGACTGTATGCTCTTTGCAACAAAGAACTCTACATTGTAAACTCGGATGTCTTCATCTACCACTATTTTCTAAGTGAGAATGTATTATTTTCTCTGCTCATCACAGAATCAGATGTAACTGCAGAGCAAGTCCTGCAAATGTCAGAGTGGCTGAAAAACAACATAAGTCCGGCCGATACATTTTGCAGACCTCCATTTATAGGGTACAGTGGATACGAGAAAATGGGACAAAGCCAATCCAAGCCATAGTTGAAGAGTTCCTGCGTCACAGTTCCAAGGACACGGCATGGTGAGCTTTTGAATTAAATTGATTATTGTTTGTTCCTTAGGGCATGGTCAACCAAAGTTTAATTCTACCTGTGGATTCTGTGAAAGCTTTTCAATGGGAATGAAGTATAAAAATGTTAGCACAATGTCACACACACACACACACACACACACACACACACACACACACACACACACACACACACACACACACACACACACATATGCAGATAATCTAATAATTATGTTTTTATATATTTCCAGATGAATACAGCCACGAGAAAGGACAAGCCTGGGTAATGTTTGTGAGCAGTACAAGAAGAAACATCCTGGAAAATTGACTCATGGCTCAAGTCACAAGGTGGGCTGGTGGTATAGGGGACTTACCGTTGACGGCTGACTGGAGGTTGGTTGTTTTGTTGTTGTTGTTTATAGTTTGTTTAAAAAAACTATTTGTTAAAAATGTGTGTGTTTTTGTTTGAAATCAATCACACAATCTTAATATTCTGGGTCCTTCGTTCCACAATCCACCCCACCCAGATCAACACTTGACAATAAGCTGCAAAGTTAGTCTGTGCTATTGTGGACACTTCTGCTTAGTAGTCAGTTCCTGACATTTTATTTTCTCTTTTTTTTCTTCTTTTTTATTACCCACAGTTGCATGTAGTGCTGAGGTCTGGGTATAAGGAGTAGTTATAAGGGATTTAATTAAGAGATGAATGTAAATAATGTTATCCTAATCCCTGAATACTCAACAAAGTAAAAGTACAAAAGTATTGGTATCAACATTTACTTAAAGTACCAGAAGTAGAAAGTACTCATTATGCTGGATGTCCCATTTCACAAGTTTTCAAATGTATAAGATCTTGAAAATTGCAGATCTATTAGCTCACTATGAGTCACATCACAGGCTTGTAGAGCTCTTTTTTCAAATGGCCGAAATGTATAGGCTGAGGTGGTCAATGTATGTTTTTTATAATAATCAATTTTCAATTTAAAATGATTGTAGTGGAATAAAAGTATAATGTCTGCCTTTTAAGATATAGTGAAGTAAAAGTATTGAAAATTGGAAACCCCAATGTTCTACTGAATGTATGTTGTGTTGTTTTATATTTGTTTTGTATTTAATAAATACATTGATTTTAATCCCTTTGACTATTGTTATTTATTGTTTATACATTTTAGATGAATAATAGTTATTTTTTTTTTCCTAAAGTGAACTTAAGTTTCAGTAGTTGAAATGGTTTAAACATAATTATTGCTACAATAGAAGAAATAGACTACAAAACCATTGTGGGCATAGTCAGGGCCTAGTTAGGGCAGTAAATAGGGCTTCCTGAGGGCCAAGTGAGGGCTGCCTATTCAGGGCCCCCAAGTGGGCCTATGCCGGCCCAGTGTAGGCTTGTGAGGGCAGCCCTTACTTAGCCCTCACAATGTGAGGGCTAAGTAAGGGCTGCCCACGCAGGCCCAGCACTTTGGGGCCAACACTTTGCCGATGTTCAAAACCTCTCGGGCCCAGTGTGGGCCGCCTACAGGGGGCCCTTTGGCCAGTCCTAAGTGGGCCTGGACAGGGCCAGTGCAGGCTTGCTTGCAGGGATACTACACCCCATATTTCCAAGCACTGGGGATGAAGGAGATCTGGCAGCAGTATGGCACTGGTGAGACTCACTTGCACTGCATCAAGCAGTCTCATCTTGGAGCACCACTAGCCAAGACAGTGATCAAGGCACATATGCCTTGGAGACAGGAGATGACTGCATGGGCCAGGTGAGGATTAAACATGTAGTTATGGCTTCTGACCGAGTACAATGTCTAACAAACTTTGGAGAGGCAAAGACCTTGACAGAACAAGACACAGTATTGGTAGCAGAGAAGTACAACTGCTGAGACCAACAAGGCACCTTTCTAGCGCATTTCTTGCCACCTGCTTGAACAGCCAAGGAACCTGAGGAAAGACTAGAACCAATGGAACATGGAACAGGGCATGACATAAAGGCTTGTCCTGTTGTCCGGGACAAGTGCCCATACTATGGAGTGGAGGGAGCAAGGGGGGTCATTAGCCCTCCTTTTGTTATTATTTCAATGTATGACATTTTTATCCGGACAAGTGACTTTTGTCTCCAGACAAGTGAATGGGAAATATACTTGTCCAAAGGACAACTGCCTCAAAAAGTCTATGTCAAGCTCTGATGGATGGAAGGAGCACTTTGACTTTAGTACACTCCTGCCATGTCTGAAGCAAGACACTCGACACTGATGGAGTTCTGTGCATCATATTTTGCCATGGAACAATGCCAAATCCATCCTGTAAAAACACCTCATACTAACTTGCATGCACACAATCCCAATATGGTGCACTTTGAGGGAAATTGTTATTTAATTTTGTGTGTGATTTTGTTGTGTAATTTTATTTGTCACTTTTATTCGTAAATAGTCTTATTTGCTCATTTAAACACCCATTTTAAACCCCAATTTAAAGTTAAATGTGGATGCTTACTTGTTGTATTTCTCACTAGTATGTCTTTTGTTATAAACAAAACAAACTTACTATAAAATAGTAACAAACTTACACAAAATACTATAAAAGTGCAAGTAATGAACAAAATCGTTTTTGAAAAATGGCATTAACATTGATATTTCAAAGACAAGATGATCCTTAATGGTCAAAACAAAGTCAGAAATGAATTATACATGTCAGCATTAGTTGATTTAGACCTACTGCACCTGTTTTTACTCCTAACAATGGCCAAGTTATGGCCCACGGTCTTCGGAATAGCAAAATGACCTTGACCATGACTTTTTGAGGTCCAAATCACCCAAAATGGTCAAAACAATATCAGAAATGAATTACCCACACCACAATTAGTCCAAATAGAGGTATTACATGTGCATATACACCCAGAAACAGAAAAGTTGGATTTTCATCATAGCCGATGGCAGCCATATTTGATGTGGCCATTGCGCCATTCCTGGCACTATGGCGGACGAGCACCTCGGTGATTTTTCATGTCTAGGGACCCACTGACTCAGTTCAGGTGAGAAACTCCCCTAACACCAAATTGCGAACAGGACTTTAAGCCAGATACTGGATTTGATAAGAAGGAAGGGACGCGCTGGACACCGGGCATGCGCCGTGGCGCTCATGGGAAGCGTTGCCAGACTTTCCGAGAAAAACAAGCAACCCGGTCTGTGACAGTAGTATAATTCTGGCCACAGACGCCCCCCAACATGTTGAGCCAGGGAGGGATCCATATAGGCTAAGATTTGTGTAGCTTCTGTAAGCTTTGGTTTTTCAAGATTAAAAAAAGAAAGAAAGAAAAAAGGCCAAGCATATAAATAAGCTCACAAGGCAGACGTGTTGTGAGCTTGTAGATCGTCTATTGTCAAATAGCTCATAGACTGTAAAATTAAGGATATAGGGGTTAAACTGAAGCAAGCCCAAATAAGTAACTGCACTTTAATTGAAGCAAGCCTAAATCACAACATGCAGCAACTTTACAGAAAAACAAGCCCAAAATCGCTTATTAAAAAAGGACATGGCAACACTGCTAATGAGTGGCAAACTCGTACCGGAAGTTCGATGAAATACATTGCCGTGAATGATAGCCTGGGATCCATAGATATATCTATGCTGGGATCGCTTCCAATTTCGGGCTTTTGATCCGGTCAGGAGCGGATGACGTCCTATTTTGTATTCAAAACGGACTACAATTTGGCCGGAACTACCGACCGGAATCAGTTTTAACCTGGTTTTGCGCATGCGCTAACTGAGATAAAACTGATTCCGGTCGGTAGTTCCGGCCAAAGTGTAGTCCGTTTTGAATACAAAATGACGTAAGATATCATCCGGTCTAGACCGGATCAGACGACCTGTTTAGTAAACGAATACCAGGCTTTCTCTCAGGAAAGCCTGGTGAGGCCAGGTTACGTGAATGATAGCCGGCTGAATCAGCTTTAACAAACATTTTAATTTATTACTGAACATTTAATCAGTTATTAAAGGAATATAAAATAATCCATGTTGTTTTGTGATAACTGGTTTTCCGATGTGCTCTAAGATACACATGTAGGCAGTGATGGGCAAGCTACTTGGAAAATAGTGAGCTACACTAGTTACTCTTGATTAAATATAGCTCAACTACACTACAAGCTATCCCCAGAGAAATGTAGCTAGTTTCCGTTACGCTACTTCGAAATGTAGTTAAGCTATGTAGCTAAGCTACTTGTAGCTAGCTACTGCCCATTACTGCATGTAGGCCTACCTGACAAAATACTTTGAAAATGTTAAGATGTTAAGGATGTCCACAAACAACACCATGACAGGCAGAGCCACAGATCACGTTCAACTTACCCAGAGTCAAATCGAACAATTAAGGTTGGTTCTCCACCAAAATGTGGAACACCTTACCAAAGACCAAAGGAGTGTAAATCCCTAACATAACATCCTTTAAAATCGCCCTGAAAAATCAGATTATACTTTAACCCCCCTGACCCCTGACCCAATTCTATTGTAAATAAAATATCTACTAGGCCTATATTTTTCAGCACTGCTTTTTTCGTTTCGTGTGCGTGGGTGTGTGTGTGTGTGTGTGTGTGTGTGTGTGTGTGTGTGTGTGTGTGTGTGTGCGCGCGTGTGCGTGCGTGCGTGCGTGTGTGTGTGTGGTTTCAAAATTGAGCATCTGTTAAATAAATGCCTAAATTGTGTAAATTGGGCAACAAGAAATTGGAAAAAGATTGTGATGGGTCTTTGCTGCCATCTAGAGGTTGACTAGTAACTACATCAGCCCCTTTAGTATGTTTGTGCGAAACGTTAGTTCCTCCTTTTTCTCTCCTGAGGTCAGTTCTTCTTATAGCTAACTGGGTCATGTATACATTATTCACTTACTGTACTGTACTGTAATACCGTACAGTGCAGGCTACTGTGCAGGCACACTTAAAATTCATTTTTATCCGACTCATTTTTTTTTATTTTTCAGTTTTTTTTTTTTTTTAGTCTCTCCTCTACTGCATCGTACTGTGTTCTATCCGTCTTCAATGTTATAAGAGATACTTCAATGGTTTCCTGTGTAAATAAGCCAAGTGCTTTCCTAGGATCTCTTTTAGTTGACCTTGTACCAGTGAACTGTACCGTCATGAAACTGTACTTTTTTCTATGCAAACCTAATAAAGTCTTCAATCAATCAATCAACCCATCTATCCATCAATCTATTGTATTTCCTGGTTTTCCCAGAGCCCCCTAGTGGAGAGTCGCGTCTTGACTCTCCACTAGAGGAGGGAAACCAGGAAATACAAGGGAAAACAGGATAACAATGCTTTTTATTAAACAATCTGGAGGCGGCATGTAATTCTGGTTAAACGGCATTATTTCTGACCAAAATGAGACTTGGGTAAGCACTTTATTTTTGAAATCTGACGGTTGTAGCTCAAACCGTTGATCTTTGTGTACCTCACGAGAAGCGAGGATGAGGTGGAAACATGACAGTCATGTAGTCAGGGCTACTGGCACACCTGACTCTCATCATCCAATCAATCACGGTTTTACACCGGCGCCGCCCTTCAATCTAAGCGGTGTATTTAAACACTACCAGGGCAGGACAACACAACAGCAACATTTCAGTGAGGCGGCCATAAGCTTCTTGAACCGGACTCACCTCGAACGAAAATAAACTCTTCAAGTCAAATCCAAGTAAAGGAAGTATTAGGCGGTCTACTTCATTTACAAGACATGGATCGGTAAGTAAAATAAGCTAAAATCACAAATGAAATGTGTTAGTGCTAGAACTCGCTATCATCATAACAATTTCAGTGTTTGTCAGCCGTTCTGTCCTCATTGTGCCTGGCTGCTTGAAGTGTTAATGGTTAAGAAGACAATGCCATTTAACTGCAGAAAATGTATACCGGTAATCGAAAGGCCCTTTCCCACTGTGCCAGAAACTATAAAAAAAAAATCTTCAATTGAAGTGGATGGCAGGCAGCATCCACACCACAAATTATATAGCGTAAACAATATAGTGGGAAAGGGCCTTTAATGTTTAACAGGTGTTCCCAATAACTGTTTCATTCAGGTTACTGTTCTGCAGTGCACGTGCTGCTGACCAGAGCTAATTAGTAGCCTAGCCTGGGTCCCTGGGTTTTAGTTGGAATGAAGTTTTTGTGAATAATCAGACATGTTTGTCAAATCGCCAATGTTGGCCATCGTGAATCCCATCATGAGATGTTTTTGAATGCATGTTTCGGCCCCATTTACACCATCAGCCAAATCCAGCATGAATCAGATCGGTCTGGATTTGGCTTCCAGTGTAAATGGGGCCTCTTTCCCATAGGGATCAATAAGTCTTTGATTGAAGACTTTATTAGAAGTTTGCATAGGAAAAGGTACAGTTTCACGATGGTACAGTTCACTGGTACAAGGTCTACTAAAAGGAGATCCATGAAAAGACTAGCTTATTTCCACTGGAAACCATTTAACAATGTTCTATCCCTTCCAGAAAGAAGAACCCTGCATCATCCAGCAAAAAGAACCCTGCATCCAGCAGCAGAAAGTCAGAAATGCCTATGCCAAGTAGACAGAGCATGTGTGCCACCACACCCCAGAGGTGAGTTTGAGTTAATGCTGTTTAGCGCATACTTTTAAACTCAAATGGGCTTGCAAATGAGTCAGGCTCGCAGTTTAACATTTCTATTTGTGCATAATGTCCCATGAGGGAACATTGGTGCCTAAATCACAGTGAAGTTGCTCACAGATAATGATGAGCATTTTGTATTTGCCATATTCATGAAGTTGTCTTGCATTAAGCTGGAAAATATACTAGGATAGTAGGATGCCACTTCACATGGTATTTTTGATGTCTTTAGAAGCCTTAGAAATGCATAAAACGTCATAATTTACTTTGCAACCTTTTCTTTTAGCTGATAAATCCCTGATCACAAGTATGTGGTGTACGTATTTGCGCATAAATGTTTAATTGTAACCATTGTTCATCAGTTATGGTTTCATTTATTTACAGTAAAGGGTCACAGCCCTCTTATGGAAGGCTCACCATGAACAAACCCCAGTCTGGGACCTCTGAGAGGAAAACCACCTTCTTTGGTGCTCGGTATGTAACTCACAAAACCCCATAGCAGACAATTATCACACTCACAAAACCCCATAGCAGACAATTATCACTATGTATAAAAATAATATTTGTATTAAAAGATATGTATTCATTTACATATGTATCTACACTGTTTAATCAAGGATTTGTTTTGGACCCATGTTGTAAAGTTATCCTATGAACTTCATCTCTACAGAGCCAGTGGAGTGGGTCTAAATCGTAAGAGCAGCGTTGGAGGACATCGTAACAGCTTGTTTGGAGGACTTGGAACGTCTGACAAAATGAAGGACCCCAGACCTCTCCATGACAAGTCCTACATCCAGCAGTGCGTCAGGAAGCTGTGCGAGGTACTATGAACACTTTACTTCCTCTAGTGGTGGAAGGAGTATTCAGATTTTATTTGTTCTTGTTAAAAGGTAACACTGTGTGTATTCTGATGGTGGTCATTGCTATAGCGTTTGTTCAGTAACGGGGGTCGCCCTGTCTCGCCAACACTTTATACAGAAAATACATTTGTATCGAGGCTGCCCATTTATCAGTTTATAGTTAGAGTTAAAATTGTGACTGCCGATTTACTTTTGAGTTCTCTCCTGTGATTGGTTATGATTTACCTACAGTATATAAACACAAACCCTACACACAAACTAAAAAAGTCTCAGACTCAAAGGCAAAGATATGAATACTAATGAATTGATAGCTTCTCAATAAAGAGGATGGACGCCTCACGTACAGTATTTGTGAAAGCACTAGTTACCAGTAGCACGGAAATATCAGTAGGCCAGAATGCTGACCTACAGGGAGGTGATGGACTGTATGGAAATCCCTCAAGCACAGTGGCGGACAGCGTAGGTCCAATATAAATTAAATATGGGTCCCACATCTCATAAAAATTGTTCAACTTGGAATGCAACATGCATGTAATGTATGCATTTATAATGTGGCCTTCAGGGAGAGAAAGTAGAAGACACTTGGGATTTTAACCAAAAATAATATTAAACCAAAAGTTCTGTTAGAATGTCAGACCAATAGTTCAGATGCTTCATGCAGGACCAAAGACGGTGAATGTAATTACAAATCTGCCTTTCTTTATTTTTAGTTCCTCACAGAGAACGGGTACCCAGGAGGGGCGTCCACCAACACTCTGCAGGCTCCCTCCACCAAGGAGTTTCTCAAAGTGTTTGCATTCATATACCAAATGGTGGACCCGACCTTTGAGATTCCTAAATCCAAAGTGGAGGAGGAGGTACCCCGTCTGCTGAGGGAACTCGGGTAATTTAACAATACCAATACTTCTGCACATGTAGTAAAAGACTTCTTCGGACAATTGTCGCTGGATATAAAGGCTAAGAATTGTTTGCCTATATACCTTATTTGTATTAAATACGTTTTAGCTTTAGAAAAGAACCCTACTGATTTTTAGGCCATGGCCAAGACTAGCCTGGCGTTGCTCTTACTAATTCCTCACTGCGTATCGGATATTAGTCCGGACTCGTGGGCTGAATTTTCATTTCCAAGCGGTGGATTAAAAAATGGCTCTGGACACGATTGGTTAGACGAGACCAATGCTGGTCCCTGATTGGTTCCCCCATATTCGCCAAGGCTAAGTTGTTGTTTTTTTTTTTTGCCCCGGCAGATTGGTCTGGTTCCAGGCTAGGCCAAGACAAGATTTCAACTTGCATAATATTCTGGAACTCAAAATCTAATGGGTGGATTGCCATGCTTGAGTGCAGATTTGCTTAAACTCTACTCTGACCATCCCTTTCTCTTTGTGGTTTAAGGTATACAGTCCCTCTGTCTAAGAGCTCCATGTATTCGGTTGGAGCTCCACACACATGGCCTCAAGTGCTGGCGGCTGTCATGTGGCTCATCGACACGGTCAAAGTAAGGCTTTGTTTATACTTTATTGTACGCTGGTGTTGCAAGGGGTGCAACTATTAATCGTCATCAAATCAGTGATTAAATTGCTTGCCATTTTTTTTAAAATGTTTCACTTGTGTTCATAAGGGTACTGTTGCCCTTTAGTCTGAAAATGTCTATTTAATCAATTATGCGGTCAGAATAAGAGTAAAGGTACCATTGGTGGCTTTTATTTAGGTTTGGGGTAATTCTTTTATGAATTGTCTAAAGCTGAGAAAATTGCAGATTTAGTTTACATAATCGGATTCAGATGATTAATTGATTATGAGAATAATCGTTAGTTGCAGCACTAGGTCTTGCATGCCAAAAATGGATCTGCAAGCTCACAATGCATTGCAGAGGAGCTGCTATAGATTTATTATTTTCGAATCACAGGTGCTCAACTAAGAATGATCTATGTACTGACATGAATTAAAACTGTTCTGTGTATATCAGCTTGCCGGTAGTCTTGATAGCGAGTCCATGCTCTTCCCCCTGGGGTTTTGTGACGACGCGGTGACTGAAGAATCTGTTGAGTGTAACAAGGTAACCATTAGTGTAATACAATTATTGGCACTCTAAATATCAGTTGGATTAATGGTTTTCATTTCCAAATGTCCAGGTGTGATAACAAGATGGCAGTGTAATCACTCTTTTCGTCTCTGCATGTCTTTCTTTCATAGCTGTGTTATGAGTTTATTGCTGACACATACGCAAAGTTCATGACTGGAGCAGACGTGTTTGAAGAAGAGGATGGTGTATTCCTCTCTGATCTGAGTAAGTATTCAGGAGATATTCCACATCTTTAAGAAGAAACATGCCTTTATTTGAACAGTTATTTTAGTGAACCAGCTTGTTATACAGGGGTTGGTTCTTGTTCTGAGAACAGACTTTGATGCCATTTTTGCCTGCATGTGTCCCATAGAGAAGTCCTACATTGTGGATGAGGCACAGCTGGCATCGATGGAGCAAAATTACTCATCGTGGAGTGCGCAGGTGGAGGAGCTGGAGAGAAACAAACAGTTGGTTGGTAACTTTGAATCACACATCTCACCTTAAGAGAACAGTCACCACTTAGAAATTGTATATCAATACTAAGCCTGGTTTTACACCCCAGGGCAGATTCATAGAAATGGAATATTTTTTCAGTATGGTTGATCTTTACACTTGAGCGTTGCTTTAACCAAGTGAGTGTATTTGGCAAGTGAAAGCTGTTTTTCTTTTTTTGCATAGCTCTCTTTTGGAACATTTGTTTAGTTTTCCTTTTGTAGAGGAAACTTGGCACCATTTTTCTGTGTAAGAAAAGAGATTAATCAGAACCCTCACCACCAGGATCCTCTCATGAACAAGAAAATCGAGAAGGAGAAACTCGAGATGGAACTCAAGAGTCTCTACACCTACCATAGTCAGCTTGTGGCCTTCAAAACTAGTCTGGAGAGCCAGGACTCCACACTGGCAGTAGAGCTGAAGGCTGCTGGTAAATGGCCATCAAGAACTTCTATTTGTACCATAGCCTGCTGTTGCTTGACGTTCCTGACAGAAACCTTAGATTTCCATTTTATATTTGTATTTCAGCTCCCTTTTTTTTTCACCTCTGGACTAAATCTTTGTCAAAATGGCACATCTATAAGCTGGAAATGCATTGCGTTGGGCTTGTAGACCAGCCATTTCTGCCACTTTTCACCTATGATAATGCCAATAATATACTGAGGCTAGGGTTTATGTGGTAACTGATGTGTACCTGTTTTTGCAGGCAAAAGCACTGTATGTGTACAGTATGCCTCATCCCTTCTTCCCACACGACCTCCACAGGCAACCATCTTGATTCTCTAGCACGGGAGCAGGCCAGACTGAAGAACCTCCTGGCTAATCAGACGTACACGCCAGCTGACATCGAGAGGCTCAACAGGGAGAAGATGGAGCTCCAGCAGAAGGTCTCCAGTCTCAGCAAGGCCCAAGAGGAGGCAGAGCAACACGCATGGCGCGAGGAGATGGGTCTGGCCACGATCAAGGAACGGGTGTGTATACTCTTGACTAAACACAGTGACATCCTCAGTGTTCATTTAACTAGATCAGTGTTTCTCAAATGGGGGTACTGCAGAGGGTATGTGACGAAAAGTAGAAAATGGAAATATGTATTTTACTGTTATGGTCAATGATAAAACATTGACAGACTTTGTGTGAACCTGCATATCTGTAAATTGTTAAACCAAATTGCACCAATAACTACAACTGTCATTGAATAGAAAGCAGTTGTTTGCCATTATCCTGCTTTTATTTTTAACATTGGCTTTGGACTTTTGATGTAAACATTTCTAAGCAAAATGCCGTAGTCAGGGGAAGGGCGTACTTGGTTTCAGAAATGGTATAAGGGGTACTGCAGCCAAGTTTGAGAACCACTGAACTAGATTGTACAAAACTCAGAGCGTTGCTGTGTAAGTAGTAGCATGGGTTCAAATTCCATTTGTATTGTCAACATGGTTTAGATGTATGGCACAGGACTCTCTATGATGCACCTTTCTCCTGAAACGGTGGTGCTGCCCAAGAATGTTAATGGTATAGTTGAAAATTACAATTACTTCCCCAGGTTGAAATGAAAGTGGCAGAGTACCATAAGATGGCCCGTAAGCTGATGTTGATCCCGGCCTCGGCAGAGAATGCCTGTGGACGTGATTTTGACATTCAGACCTCGGCCATGTATCAACCTGGTGCCATGGTCCATTACAAGGCACAGATACAGGTATGTAATGGATCTGAATCATACTTGATTTGACTGAAACCTGTATAGTCAGTAGACTTGGCAGACTATATCTTGTCTCTGAACTAAAGTATATTAACAACCCATTTAGGCCTAGAATTTGAATGATTTAACTATTGAAAAATAGCAGATATACAAGCTCACTGCGCGGCACTGCGCTGCGAGCTTGTAGATCTGCCATTTTTTTTAAAAGCTGTGAAAATGTGTGCAAATCTTTGAATATACAGTGTGTTTTTAAAGCAAACGTTTGTAACTAAAATGTTGCTTCTGAGGGTGGTCCCTGGAACTAGATATTTTGAGATGGGGGTCCGTTGCCAAATAAATATCAGTTTGGGGGTCCTTCACATGAAAACGTTTGAGAACCACTGACATAGTAGTCTCTCGAACAGACTGAGCTCCAGTTAAGTGAAAAGGACCCTTTCTTTGACGATGGCTGGCCAGATTGCTGACATAGAAACATGGGTTATAGGAAGGATTTATTTCAAAAGACGAATCGGGTCAAAATTCTAATTTTCACAATTAAAAAAAAAAATGGCAGATCTACAAGCACTCGGTGCCGTGCTATGAGCTTGTATATCTGCTATTTTTCAGTAGTTAAAGCATAAAATAATGATGCACAATGTGTACCCGTTCTAAATGGGTTAGCTAATTGGTCTGATACATTTTACTGCGTTTGAGGAATCCTATATGCCGGATAGACCTGTAGTTGTAGGGAAGGGAAGCTTCAAATCATGACGATCACAGGAAAATCCAAACGGTTTACAATCAGCTGCCTTTAAACTCTCACATACCGTACTGTAATGGTAACCAAAGAATGGCTTATGCTACATGTTTAGATGTATTGGTGTCATACTGGTATATGCTACACATTTATTTAGTTGCCACTGAAGAAGATGATCGCTGACATGGAGACGGAGGGTGAGAAAAAGGCCAACAAGAAGCTCGGTCTGCAGGAGTCTAACGACGAGGTAATCTGTTGCCATGTTATTGTGTTCATCTCTTCCTCAAGTAATGGTCTACGATTTTGATCTAGGCACCGTAGTCTATAGTAATGGTCTACGATTTTGATCTAGGCACCGTAGTCTATCTATGCAAAGTGTTTTAACCACTTCAGCCCTGTTTTATATTTGGTCATATGATACTGTTTCACAGCAAAAATGGCTGACCAACAGTTTAAGATTACAACAATTACATCTACTTTTTGTAACCTCATTATTTTATTTTTCCTAGTCTGGGTTAAATCCAAACCCCAAGTTTAAACCTGCTTGTAACCTGCCAGGCAATAATCTTACATGCCCAGCCAGGTATTGATGATGAATGTGTTTTCAGATAAATGGTCAAATCCTGCAGAAGACGAAGGAATTGAAGCTGCTGAAAGATCAGACACACAAAGTGGATCTACAATTGGAACATGACATGCAGGTAAAGTGCGTGTGTGTATGTTGACGGCCTGACAATATCTCAGACTTCTGTCACCCCAATGTTTAAATGTCCCAGTAATTGCACCTGATGTGTTTTATATACATTTGATTCGAGCTCATCTAGGCATAACACTTATTTTTGGGTTGGGTGTCTATCCCTGCCCATCTGAACCAAATAATGGCTGTGCTTGGCCCGCTTACTCACCCTGTGATGTCTAGAATACAAGGAGGTTAAATATTCCTACAGTGAATGAAGAAGGGAGGGTAAAATAGAACGCAGTTCTTCATAGAACGCAGTTCTTCAATCAACTGGTTTTATCATGTGGTGACCTGTTGCTCCTGGTCTAATAAGTTCTACCCGTTTCACGTCCAAGTGGCTCCTCTGAGGATGACCTTCTCAATTCATTTTGATATTAGATTAAATGTTTTTTGTTTCAACATCTGGATAAATTGTTGATTTGGGTCACTCTTTAATTGCATCTTTTAATGTAACGTGTGTGTGTGTGTAGGATATGTTACTTGAGGAGCAGAAATGGAGCGCAGAGAAGGAGTCTGTTGAAAAACACCTAAAAGTCCTTGAGAACAAGTTTCATAATGGCGTTGATGAGGCTGTCCAGAAACGGAAGACCACGCGGCAACAGTTGGTGTTTTCTCTTCTGCATTTACCCCAGCCCTAGTTAAAGGATCCTTTACATCCTAGTCTATAGACTAGGATGTAAACAAAGTGTCGGTTCGACAATGGCCAAAATGATTATTTTATCATTATTTTACGCTTTTTGTAGTCATTTTTGAATATAAACACATATATGAAGCTTATTTTTTTATAGAATATGTTCGAAACATTATTTTTATTTTAGCATCCGTTTTTCAAGAAAAAGTTGACTATAGCTCCTTTAAATATATATAATTTATATATATTGAAACGTCCAGAGTTCATGGTGGAGATGTTTATAATTGCAGTATATTTTCCGGACTATGGCGCACTTAAAAGCCTTTAATTTTCTCAAAAAACTACAGTGCGCCTTATAGTCCAGTGCGCCTTATATATGGATCATTCATTGACATTGACATTCCCTTTAGCACAGCTCCATCTGTTGGATGCATAACACAACGGTAGCGTCTATTCTGTGCGCCTTATAGTCAGGTGCGCCTTATATATGAAAACAGTTTGAAAATAGACCATTCATTGACAGTGCGCCTTATAGTCAGGTGCGCCTTATAGTCCAGAAAATACTGTATGTTTCATAGGCACAGTTGAGGATGTCTAGTTGTGCACAAATACTCACCCAATTGTCTGTCTAAATTGAATTTGGGTGTGTAGAATAAAGCCAGTGTGTTCCCATCTGTACCCTAGACTCCACCTTGTGCAGCTTGAGACAACTGAGGAGAGAAGAACGGTGTATAACAACATGGCCACTATCTTCACCCATGCTGCGGAACACTTGGCCATCTTGGAGGTACAAAATGTGAACTATACTGTAGCTAACTTAATGACTTGATACTCATCTGAACGTGTGATGGCATACAGTAGATCTGTTGAATCTATCTAAAGCAGACTAGCTACAATTTGGAATTGCAAAATTGAGCATTTAATCAGGGTGTGTAATGTGTATACTGTACCTGGGCGTGACCTGCACTGCGCCAGAAGTGCTCGAATTTGAAAGTGCTGTGTTTAAGGGAAGTTGCGTCATGCGGTGCAGGTCGGTTTCCCCCAACAAAACAAACCAAAATGGATTGCTCGCTCTTAATGGGTTTCGTAATTTTTTCAGAATCCATGTTTTGCTTGGATATCGTTTATTGCGAGCGCAACGACAGAGCAGGAGACGTAGAACAGGAAAAAATGCGTCAGGGAATAAGTTTGCAGGAACTTAAGAGGAAATTCACACAGCGGAAATCCCACCTTAACCACACTCTGCCTTATGTCGTGCCAAGGCTTTTCTATTCCCAGATGAGTAAGCATGGCTACGTGAGGTTAACCTGCACATATCTTTGTCTAAACTCAGCTCTTGTAACCCTTACCCCTTCCAATCAACAGAAATCTGTGGAGGATCAGAAGAGACGTTTAAAGCATGTCATGTCGATGGAAGACCACCAAGACTACTTCCAGCAGATCAAGGATATGATCGACTCCTTCAAAGAAAAGGCTAATAGGATATAACAATTTAGCTTTCTTTGAAGGAGTCGCTCATATTTGCGTATCTTTAGCTTTCCTAAAATTGAATTGCAATGTCCCAGTATAATAAAGCAATTTTAAATGTAGAAAAAAAAAATAAAGGCTTTTTACATTGATCAGAGTGCATCGGATGTCTTTTCTTCTGCCATTTTATACTATGTACGGCCTTAACTATTAAGCCCCATTTAACACAACAGAACGTTTGTAGATGAGTAATTTTAACGCAGCAATTGTACCAAGTGTTTGGTACTTGATGCTGAATGCTAAGCAGATAGGCACTGGAGAGAGAATTTTGATGATTCTCTTTTATTCTCTTTGCTGTTTTCTTGCACTTTCTTTTCCTTAAATCTTTTTTTTTTATACTGCTATTATGTACAATCTTCAACCTTAAACATTGTAATTTGGAAAGGTTTAGTAGTCCATATGTGGTGCACTAAACCCAATGACCAGCAGAGGGCAATATTCTGTAAATGTTCTATAGCAGCAAACAGAATGTTTGGTTTGTGCTAGGTTGGGTTTGTGCACACATGGTCATACCTGGAAATGTACTACACCCCATTTGGTGTGTGAGGTTAGCTGACATTGCACCTATTGGATCAGTTATCCACAGTATTTTCCAATCAGGTGTCTACTCTAATGTCAACAGTTGGTCAGGTACCATTGGATAAACTTATTTTCAAATCCCTTTTCCATCTCTGAACCCAAACTAAGTAAGCAGTGGTTTTAGAAGTTTAGACTCGATTACATTCTGCATTCCTGTTTGTAGTAAATAGTAACACTATATAGGCTACACTGATTTCAGTGAAATCAGTGCACTTGACAGTTTCTTCACATTTTCCGCTACCACTCCAACCACCCCATGCCCACGGGCCACCTACTGCAAGTTTGCCCAGCTGGCGGATTTTGTATGCTTCTTTAACTATAAACTGTTTATTTATTTATGTTTCCACATGCAGTAATGAGTGGAGAACTGCAGGTTGGTACACACTGAGGGGCAGCCACATGGCTCCAGCAGAACAGCAGTAACACCAGCTCTTTGACAGCAAATCTCCCATTTCAAACCTACAGTACATCACCTAATGCAGCAGCCAATGTCATTAGAAACAGGAGGCAAGAGTATTTTTTTAATGTCAAAATGGAGATGATCATTGACCCATGTCACACAACATGGCCATTTGTGTATCATTCATAATCATACCTTTAGGCATTCAAGTAGTGTGTTTCTATCAACATATATTACATCACAATCACATATTGTAGCACATCTGTTATTCAGTCAAAAAGCAAATAACGCATCTGATATTTAACAGATTCATAATTTGCACTGAACACAACTGGAGACCAAATTAACACTAATTACTGGCAATTAGCTGATCATTATCATTTTGTTTAAAGCAATCATCACCTGCTAAAATGGTATGACGGGGAGTGAATCATCACAACGCAATGACCCAGTTACAGTGCAAATTTGTATGCACAAATCTGGAATTCATTTCCAGTTACGTAAGATTTCATCATATCAGGGTGGCGTGTTAGCCGTCATGCTGAGGAGACCGCTTAGGAACGTGTCTTCCTGGACCATTTTGATAGGGCCATCATATTATAGCTCTAATATGATGGTTAATATTTAATATCAAATACTCTACATGGGTGTGTGTGTGCGTGTGTGCAGGGACATGCTGGGCCCCTGATTCAGCCCGGGAAAAAGAGTTGTAGAGGCCCTCATTGCACGCTATAGAGAGATCTCTCTCTATAGTGCTGCTGCTACTCAAAGATTTGTCATTTCAGATCATGACAAGTGACAAGCCAGTGGGCCAATTATTGTACGTGAGTTATATTTTGTTGTTGATGGGTGGAAACCTTGTATGTCCAAAACCGTTTGTTTTGTATTTACTGTTTATCATTTAAAAAAATGATTTAAACTAGTGAAAACAGCTGATCTACAAGCACACACAATGCTACTTTTCACTACTTTTGTGCAACGGCCTTGTATGATGAAGCAGGGCTTTGCTTTTTGCGAGAAAAAGTATAGATTTGAAACTTGGATATACAAGGTTGTGTGTGTGTGTGTGTGTGTGTGTGTGTCCCAGATTGCATGCATAATGTGTGAGCATAACGTGAGAGCCTGTGTAGATCAGGGGTTCTCAAAGTGGGTTCCAAGGACCCTCAGGGTTCCTCGAGGGGGTTCCAAATGGACCCTTACAGGTCTGTAACTCTAAGAGACAGTGTAGCAGTACTTTTGTACACTCAGAATTACGGAGGTCCTTGAAATGAAAAGTCTGAGGATCACTGGTGTTGACCACATATGTGGTAACCACAGGGCATGCTGTTGCACTGCTAAATTACAGGGGTTTTATTTTGGCAATTAAGCCCAAATTTCTGTAATTTGCTCTGGCAGAATTAAACTGAATCAGTGTTTTCGAAAATGTTCAAGTGAGAGGTCGGGGGTGTCAGTTTGGTATGGCAGCCAGGGGTATGCAGCTGCCATAGCCTACCCTATGTCCAAGGGGGAAAATAAGTTATTAAATATAAATCTATGAATGTCTCTTTATATCTGTGCTGGTTAAGGTATTATAATTATATTCTCCACAATTGTATTCTCCCCATCTTGACAAAATGCATTATTGTTAATTGTGGCACGTTTACTAACATGCCAAGTTTAGCTGCACTTGAACAACCGTTCCAGGCTGCCATACCCAGCCCAAGAAACTGTAGAAACCCGGGGAAAAAAAGGGCAAAACACGATTTTTCACATGAGGACTCCCATCTTTGCCATACCCTAGCTTTTGCTGACAAAAAATCTGGTAATATGGGACACCAGATTTTACAGGAAACCTTTGTTCAGTAAGCAGAACAAGCAAGTCAAACAATCACAGATTGTGTAGTGTTTATTGTGGTGATTGCAACAAGGATTGATTTGGCTATAATTTGTTGTAAGTAGGAGTAGATATGGAGGTGCTGGCGAACAAGGCAGTGCTTCTGAGGGTGGGCTCCAATCCCAGACTTGATCACAACCCTATTTGGTTGGAAAAAATTAAGATAAAACACATGATCTGATGGGTGTGATAGGGCAGCTTCATATTACTTGCTCGGAAGAATATAGCTGTGCTTGTTGCTTTCTACAGATCAGAATGATTACAAAAGTCTCACGGAGAGATGGAAGGAGAAAAGGACAAATATGAATAGAACCCTAACAGGGTGTATAGAGAGGCAGAGAAGGGAGGTACATTATACCAACGCTAAGGTTTCTTGCCAGGGCCTGGAACGTATCCAAGTCCATTTTGCAACGCAGTGTCAAGGGGGTAATAAAAGACCACAAACACACTGCAGGGCAGACGCCTACTAATATTGAGATGAATGAAAGAGATCTCTCACAAGAAGAGGGTTGCTAATGAGAATACAAAAAAACAGGATGCAAAACAGGGCCCTCAGACTAGATTAAAAAAAGCTGGCATCTATTGGTTCAAGGGATTTTTAAAACGAATAGCCAATTTCACATTGAGGTGCCCAGACTTCTTCCTGTGTCCCTCTCAGCCCCTGCCGAGAAGAGCTTTCATAGCACTTCTTAATAAAACCTGATTTTCTTTTGTTGCCCCAAAAAGTGCAGTATTTCTTAATGATAGTGTCCGTATTGATTTCCAATTTCACCGTGTTGGAGATGAATGTACCTACATTTCTTTCTAGCAATTGCCTGTTTATCTCCAGGTGCTGAATCAGGTGCATATTTTTTTCTAAAGTTCACAAACATCTGTTTTTCTCCAGGTTGACGTTATCCACCAGATGGCCTGCAGTATTTGCTGTATAAGCAAATTGGTACAGGTCCGGATCTTCATTAAAGAGATGTATGCCGATGTTGCAGCCAGGGTATGGGAATACGTAGTGGCTGTGTGAGCAACAGATAGACAATACACACAGTATGTTTCCATGAGTAGACTTTTAACTACGACCCAATTTTTTATCATGATTTTGACAGTGACCATCGCCTCAGACAGGACTTTGTTGTGTAATATAATATTCGCTTTAGTCAGGAACACTCACTTCAAAGTAGATTTAACCATTTATTGCAACAAATAGTTAGACTTGGCGTTTAAGGGCTCAGAGAGATGTTCCCTGAATCTTGTACCTGCTAAGCAAAATCAGGGAATTTTAAGAAAATAAAAAAAACATAGGGATACAATAGTAGTACAATGACATATTAGCTTGAGCAGACATACAATCATAAGTATTTGAGCCTATGCCAGACTCTGATCAAAAGGTGGAGGCTGGGGTGGAGGAGGCAGCTAAGCAGCAGTGGATCCAAGGCTTCGGATCAAAGACAACCAGAGCTATAGTGAATGCAAGCCGTATTTAAAGGAGCCTTACCTCCCTTACTGGGCATGAGCTCTGATTGGATTATGACAGTGTGATGTAATGCATCAGCACTGCTGATCAGATCTGTGAATGAGGAAAGTAGGAAAGACAGATTCTGACTCTGAGGCGGGTGAGACTCGCATGTCTTCCATAAAGTAACGCTATGCTTCCTTTATTACATGCAGATTTATTAGCGTCTACTTTTGAGTCGACATACGTACACTGTTTGGCCACACATTAAAGAATACATAGAATGCGGTGTAATAAAATCCAAAATGTACAATACATTTATAAGATTACATACAGTAGGACCACAATGGAAACAAGTCCCCAGGACTTTCTTTGTGTGTGTTATCCTTTTAGCCCAAATGTTTTACTGTACCTCTGTGCTGTTTACACTTTTGACTATTATTCAATCTACGTATACAATCAATCATTCAAAAACAATGTTCAGGCAGTATTATCTTAAACAAATGGATAGTTCACCCCCCAAATGACTTTTTTTTATTATCGATTACTCACCCCACAGATATTTGAATTCATGGATATTTTTTTAGTTTTTGTCGCATTTATAAGCCAATATTTTGAAGAGACTCTTTGTATCTGCATAGGGAATAAAGCAGGCTCTTTGTGTCTCCATAGGGAACCACTGCGCTGGTCAGGTTATTGGCTTAGGAATGCGAGAAAATGCGTTAGAAAATGTTTTGGGTGACCTATTCCTTTAATTTACAGTACATCTACAGCACATTGCATGTACTCCATTACACACACTATAGAACACTGAATCCACTTTGGTGTAAGAGGGATTCATCTCGCCACCATTCTAATTTCTAGTGGCGCGCTCAATGTGTACTCACCCAATAATTAATTGCTGCGACTTGAGGTCAGCTCTTGTCATCTAGCATCAAATCCAACATTCAACTGTGTGGCATTCTGCTGTTTTGAGCACCCACCAGCAGAAACGTAAATTGGTGAGGGTGACAACCTGAGCAGTGAGCCTTTAGCTCAAGACCCAAAAGAGAAATTAGATGTTTACCCTTTTCATTTTATTCATGAAATACTTAATTTAATAAAACTTCTTTCTTTTTTACTTTTTTTTAATCTTTTGAAATAATACATATATCTTATTTTAATGGAGAAAAAATATATATATTTACCTATGACCCATAGAAATTGGTACGCGACCCAAAGATGGGTCCCCAACCAAGTATCTGGGAAACCACAGGTTCCAGTGACAACTCTTTCTCCTGCTCCCTCAGCTCTGAAGCTGCGGTGATCATGAGCAACAGTTTCTGCATGCAGGGCGCGAGGCTTTCTACCCAGGCTGTTCTTCCTGGAGGATTTGCATATCCTCCAGGCAAAGGACTCCCCTCTCTCCCCTTCTGCAGCTCCGTCTGATGTCAGCGAGGGCCTCCTGAACAAACAAGCCGCTGAAGGAGTCGCAGGGGACGACACTGGCCTCTCCGTGCTTTGGCCAGACTTTAATCCAGGCAGAGCGGGACCTTCCCACCGAGGAACATCCTGAAGCTCAGCCCAGTGAGACAGAAGGGGTAAAATGTGAACTGGCTCCTGCTGCCTCTCGAGAGAGACCAGTCCTTAAAACAGCAGAGTGGATAAAACAATACGTTGTTGTCGGGTGGAAACCTTGTATGTCCAAAACTGATGAAAAAATGATTTAAACTATAGTGAAAATAGCAGATCTACAGTGTGCTTGTAGATCGGCTATTTTCACTATAGTTTTTTGCGGCAGTCTTGTATGATGAAGCAGGGCTTTACTTTACAAAAAAATATATTTGAAACTTGGAGTGATACAAGTTTTCTGACGGACAGTGACAAATAGCAGCTTTCGTCTGTAAACTTGCCTCTCACTTTTCACAAATGTAAAGTGGACCCACTTGGTGTGTATAGTTTTGTCATTACTTCACTGATGTACATTAGAATTGTATTTGATGTATATACTATGCACTTAACACAGGATATTACAGGCAGATTGGGGACAGAGATGTCTTTATTTTTAAGCGGTTAACCGCTCCTACATCTGTCTGTTTGTACATATGTCCACACTTGGCTATTGGCCAAGCTTCACAAAGCATATCAAGCTGGGGGTCCTTGAAATTGAAAAAAGGGTTGAGATTCACTGCACTATAACTAAGGCATTCCCTAATTGATCTCAGCCATTAATGTGGCTTTCCCTAATGTTTCCTCTCCACACTGTCGTGTGTGTATAGTAGATACTGGGACACACGACAGAGAAGGGACATGTGGGAAAGCCCCAATAATGGCTGAGATGGGAGATACTAATGAGTGTTTTGAAGCAGGGGTGGGGATGGTGACTGTGAGGGAATGACATGATGGAGAAAACCCAGTGCTTAGAGCACCGGGAGCTACTGTGGTAATTGGTGTGTGTGTGTGTGTGTGTGTGTGTGTGTGTGTGTGTGTGTGTGTGTGTGTGTGTGTGTGTGTGTGTGTGTGTGTGTGTGTGTGTGTGTGTGTGTGTGTGTGTGTGTGTGTGTGTGTGTGTGTGTGTGTGTGTGTGTGTGTGTGTGTGTGTGTGTGTGTGCATGCACGCACGGCACGCACACATTTTGTATGCGTTTTGGGAGTTTATGTTTACTTTGTGCATCTTAATGCGTGTTTGTATTTATAGTTGTGCCGTGTGTGTGTGTGTGTGTGTGTGTGAGTGTGTGTGTGTGTGTGTGTGCAGCTGTAGTGCGCGAAAGAAGGCCAGGGCCCCCGAGACAAACGTGGCCGTTTACCCCGCTCGGTTACCATGGCGACAGGGAGATGGGGAAAGGCTCTGGAGGAATTGCCATTAAAATGGAGAGCAGCACACCAGCACATGGTACACACACACACACACACGCACGCACACACACACACACACACACACACACACACACACACACACACGCGCGCGCGCTGCGCGCGCGCACACACATGCACACGCACACAAAGAGCTCTGTATGTGCAGACATTGTTGCATTATAGGATTCATACAGACATTGATTGTCATTGGCACTGTGCAATCTAGAAAACACATCAATATCACTCAATGTCTTGAAACTCCCCGTGTGTGTGCGTGCATGTGTGTGTGTGTGTGTGTGTGCGTGCGTGCGTGCGTGCGTGCGTGCGTGCGTGCGTGCGTGCGTGCGTGCGTGTGTGTGTGTGTGTGTGTGTGTGTGTGTGTGTGTGTGTGTGTGTGTGCGCGCGTGTGCGTGTGGAGGGTCATGAAGGACAGTCTGTTCCCATGCTCTGCTATTGTCCCACCTGAAAGCCTTGTTATCCACATCACCACCATAAAACTACCCTTGCCCCCCACACACAGAACACACACACACACGCACGCACGCACGCACGCACGCACGCACGCACGCACGCACGCACGCACACACACACACACACACACACACACACACACACACACACACACACACACACACACACACACACGCATAGACGCACACACACAGAACACAGACACACAAACACAGGAGCATTCATAGTAAAATCCTTAGTGTTCACTTCATTTAACCCTGAGTATTCATGAGACGTGTGTGTGTGTGACTGTGTGTGTGTGTGTGTGTGTGT